>NC_026159.1:7970718-8030009 GCF_000512975.1 Sesamum indicum | reverse complement strand
GGCTTTCTTTTCACATTGTATCATAAAATTGATAAGAAGCACTTATACTTGTCCCATGAATGTATTCCACTCTATATTGCCAAAACATAAGAACATACATTTGAATAGTCTGAGGAAGTCATAGGAAGACACAGTTAGCTGGAAGTCCATGCTGACACTTCGGGAACAGCATAAGGGATCGTTACAAGAGCTGGAGCTTTTCACAAGAAGTGGCTAATAAAGTGGTTCAGGTTTGCGAATTGGTCAGAAAAGTATTACAAAGGAGGAAGAGAATGTTTCTCCAAGAACAGTTGCAAAGTAGGAATTTTTGTAGAAAGGACAAACTTCTTCTAGAGTCATTGTTGCACCCCTGCTTTTATGAAATGTCAGGATTTTCCAGAATGTAGAGCTCAAAGCCTCAAACGTCTAAAATTCTAATTACTTGCCTCCTAAGATTATGGTTACCACCATCACTTTCTCTATCTAATATATTTTGATAGTGTCCCATATTTTATTTGTCTCACATTATCCATTTGAAGGAAGTGCCACGTCACCATATTCGGTTTTGTTTTCATTTCAATTTTCAGTTTCCTGTGGGAAATGTGTGTTTTCTACTGTGTATGGGTTTTCTTGTGAAAATGAGAATATGTTTGGATTTTGATGAGATCTTATTTTATGTTGTTAGTGGTGTCAAATCAATATTTTTTTATTTGATGAAAATGATAATTTTATTTTTTATTGTTAGTGTCAAATCAAATACATTTTTAATTTAAATAAAATTGATAGTTATATTTTTTATTGATTTAGAATTGGTAGTGATGTCATGTCAAAAGCATTATGAAAAAAACATATTATTAGTTTATAAAAGTAAAGATTGAAAAAAAATTTATGAATGTAAATATATAAAAAAGTAATGCTTGAGATGACAATGATAGTAAAACATTTACAGTGAAAATACATATAAACAAAGATGTTCTCACTATTTCAAAAACTGAAAACGAAAATGAAACCAAACGAAGCAAGAGTTCGTGTAAGTAGAATGCCGTGGAATATCAACACATTAAACAACATTCTAAAACATGAGTGTAAAATCATACTGCTTCTGGTGTTCCCTCTCGAGTTTCCAAAGTTGATGCCAGTGCTGAATGACATGATTTCTCAGCTACACTTTGACTTCTAACATGGAAATTGTTGTGGAACTGATTATAAGCAGAAAAGGATCACAGCATACAAAGTTAAAACTTCATTATCAGGTACTAAACAAGATATAGTATAAACTAACACAACGAAGTTCATACCCAACTAACAAGAGGGACCAAACGACTGGCAGTAAGTTTAGAGGATTCTGCTATCTTCAGCAAGTGTGTTGGAACCAGAGAAAGTAGAGAAGCCTGCCATGATGAGGTATTCTTGATGAGGAGAATTGTACTGTGCTCCTCTGTGTCCTACTGGCTAGGAGGGTGAGAAAGAAAAATACAAACCATAGAGAAAAGAGCAATAAATGAATAAACAGAATCAATTTATATTAGGGTCAATTGCACCCGGCCCCCTCCCAAAACAGCATAATTATATTTTACTCCCTCAAACTATGAAAATTACACCTAAACCCCTTCCAGAATACTCTATTCACAATCACAACCCCACCATTAGAATTTTGGACGGAAAATGTTGATGTCTATAAAAAAGCTCAAGTGAATTTTCAATTTTGTGCTTCACCAGATAGTCATTTCTTTCAATAACTAAAACACCCTTGACAATGATTTGGGATTTGTAGGGGTGCAAATAATGTATATACAACAAGAGGAGTAAATGTATAAAATACTACTCTAGAATTATAGCAACTAGAGATGAAAAAGCCATTTTCGCGGTCTTATATGTATAGAGTGAAGTTACAACCATTTTTGCATCTCACATTAAAATGTCTTTACAAATAATTTTTCTAGTGTTTCATATTTAAATATGAAAAAGAAATGCTTATAAAAGCAACCTGAAGAAAGAACGACTGTGGTGATTTAGAAAACAGAACAAATCCAAAAAGATTGTTCCACTGCTACCCTACATGTTATTGGCAATAAATCCACTAATACTAGTGATTTTCAGAGTACACCAACTTGTAAATTTATTTTCAAAATAATGTAATTAATATAGTAATCACAGCATTAACTAATTCATTTATTGCATCAATTAAACTCTTAGAAACATATATGTTCTTGTTATCTTATAAACTTACATTTTCAATATTAATTACATATATATACATACTGTTTTCAGAACCATAACACATGCCTATTAGTAAAACCATTATAAACATCCTCTTAGGACTAAAGAAACTTACAAAGACATCAAATCCACCGAGCATTGTCTCAAATAAGGGGAAAAAAGACACATACAGACACCTCTAAACTGTACAAACATAACGATAATAGAATGGGGTAACAATTGAGACAAAGAATAGACAAATATTCAGAAAATAACTGGTCCTTGGCTTGAAATAAAGCAACATTCCATCAACTCTGACTACAAGCATACTATAGAACATGCTAATAAAATTGATATTAGAAATTTCTGAGTCCTGTTACAGCAAAAATAACTTCAGATTTCATCAGAGTAAAACCAAATGAGTGAAAAAATCCCAATTTTAAGAACTATAGCAACTTATCAAAAAGGAAATGGAAAAACAGCGATACAGGTCAGGAACAGGATGGAAATATCTTAAAGATTCAAACTTTTTCTGTTAACATGGGCAACCAGCTTCAATGATATGACTAAATTACTCAATAATTCATCTCACTTAAGTTGAGTGTCAAAGTACAAACTTCTGTTCTTACTTGGACTCACTTTGACACCACCTTAAAGTCAACAAATGAAGATATTTCAATCAATATAGGAGGCGAACACACTATCAATGAAATAAGTTCAAATTTATCACCAGATATACAAACATTTTATTCTGTGCACAAAATAGGATGTTCATAAGTTATACATTTTTTAAAATCACATTGGACTCAGAACTTATTTTCTTTTACAGGAATAGCAGCTAGTTTCTGTGAATATACCCATTTAAGAACACAGGACAGACGTAAATCAAGCCAGCACCCCTCCATCCAGAAAAAGGGAAAAAAGACCAAACATCCAACTCCATAATCAACTACTCTTGGAGAAGAGCAAAAAACCTGAATAAGAGGATCATTACAAGCACAATCGATCAACCTTCCCCTTCCCAGAAGACAAAGCAAATGAGCCTTGTGCACCAACTCTGCAACTTCCTGTCACAAAACAAAATGTGTCTCAGAATGCAGGATGCAAAATGGTCCACATCACAAAGGCATCCAATCATCCTTAAATCAAAATTAGAAATTAACCTTCTCTTCTGCAGTAGCTCGACGGACAGGCTTCCGCTTTGGCAAGCAGTCTGAAACATCAAACTCAACAGATATTCCACTGGCTAAATCTTCATGAAAATCCTTCATGGAAGATAATGCAGGAATGGACCCATCTTCCCATTCAGAGTCATCATAATCTTTATCGTCCTCATCCTTTTCTGGACTAGAAGCATACTGCATTGCTTCTCTACCATAACATTCGGGTTCTGCAGTACCCTTCTCTACTGCTGTACCAGCAGATCTTTTATCAATGTCCCTTGATCCTCTCTCCATCTACAAGGTGGTCCATGAGTTTAATAATTTGAATTAAGTGGAAAAACTAAATCAAGAGAAAGGTGCACCGAGCTTCTCTCATGTATTCCATTTAAACCATAAAGCAAGTTTAGTAAATATTCGTATCACATATAAAAATAATTGGGGAGAAATATATTTCACATACATTTGCTGAATTTAGTAAATCCCAGAATCTAGAAATTTCTATTTCTATTTTAGAGACCAACTTTTCTCTAAAAAGGAACAATTTTTGACTTGAGCAAAAATTGCCATTTCCAATTCTGATTCTAATAACGAACAGTTCTAGTATGACCGAAACCCAATTCCAGTTTCAATAACAAGCAGGTCTAGTGTAACAGTATCTGTTCAATCAACACTTCAGAATAAATATACATTGGATGACACTGAGAATTTTGATGCTTCTTATTGAAATAAAGATATGATAGAGATAGATAAACGACATCCTCTCTTCAACTCAAACTCCATTAGTACTTATAGCAGCCAAGGATAAAGCAAATCTAATATATTCTGAGTGCCAAAGTCAAAATTTTACTTTGGAAAAATTTACAGGACAAATCAATAGTTGAGTAATAACTAATAACTCATGTCTTGGATAAGCCATGAGGAAACATCAAAGAGAAGTGAACTTACCGTAGCTGCAGATTCCCATTGGCGCAAATAGCCAACATTTTCTTTATTGAACCCTTTGTTAACTCTTTTCAAAAGCTTTCCCACAGCATCTCTTGAAATATTCGAAAGAGTTTCTGATATCCCAAATACAGCCATCGTTATAGATCAAAGACAATGCACTCATAAAGCTTCATTATGTTCACATTCTAATAGCCTAATGACCACAATAAACAAACCATTATCATCAATGCTATCTGGTACATGACGGCTTTTCATGTCTTCTTGTTCACCTACACCAGAATAAAAGAAATATAGAAAACAAAAGGAAAAAAAAAAAAAAGAACAGGAAACTAACAAACTAAACTCAGTGACAGCCAAGTCTATCCAAAGTTAGGCAGCAATGTCATTGATGCTAAGTTCCCAGTACACCTTTGACAGGTTACTAAGCATACTTACACTTTAGGTACATTTAATTCATCACAAAGCCAGAATTTTTGTTAGCTTTTCGTATAAATTAATCTAATTAAATCAAAATTTCAAGAAAATGAAACAAAAGGAACCGGTTCAAGGAAAAAGAAGGAATAGGATCCAAATATTGAGTTCTTCATTCCCTGTTCCAAGAGCAAATTCTACAGGATCTTTTGCAGAAAAAATTCGCTCAAGAAAAAGAATAACTTCCTAAACAATTCTAAAACAACCATGTGGATGAGTGTTTGTTAATGCGATTCAACGACGTACCCACTGATTGGGGGCGCTTGGATTGGCTTCTGGTTCGCATTCTGTGTATGTGTTCGCTTAGTGGTTGGGTTGGGGGTGTGGGTGAAAGTATATGTACATCAGTACATGGAAAAGAGGGAAAAGAGTCGCGCAAGGCGCAATATCCAACAGTTGCAGACCTTTTGGCGGTTGAAGAGTATCCAGCAAGCCGGATTGATGTGAGCCGGGCTACATTGATTAAAAAACCTATAAACAATGTATTCAAAATCGGATCGAGTATCGAATCAGTCAAGTTATTGATTTAATGGCTCGATCAATTGGATCGAATTAAAAAAAAAAACTAATTGATCCGAACATTATTATATATACATATATAGGGTAAATTACATCATTCTCTCTTCAGATTTGACATAACTACGAATACCCTCTCGTTGTTTGAAAAAATTACTAATATCCCTCTGATTTTAACAGTCGTCTAACAATTAGCCCAATTCGTTGGATTTTCATCCTTTTTTTGGTGAACCAACCAAAATATTATTTTTTATCATTTTATTTATTTTGTAATTTTTTTATTTTTTATGGACTAAATAGATATTTTTTTTTATAATTTTAAATCTTTTTCCATCCACCCCATCCAAGTTTTTTACAAATTTTTATTTTTTTTTTTTAAAAAAATACTGTTAGGACAAAATTGGCAATTTCATACCTCCATCCGAGGTTTACATAATTTGATCAAACATTAGAGGATATTTGTAATTTTTCAAACAACAATGGGGTATTCATAATTATATCAAATGTCAGGAAAGGTCATTGTAATTTACCCTACATATATATGTAGCATATAATACATTATATACCTATTACATTGATACAATTTATAATAACATTTTATAACATGATACAGTTTATAAATGAATAGATTTATAATAATTTAACAATAAAAAATCACAAACCTCTTGGAGGAAGCAAATTAAATAAAAATTCAAACTAATAAAAAATTAAAATTAGAAAACCCTCAAATAAATTATATATGAATTGATTAAATAAATAAAATTTATAACAGTATTTTAGCAATTGTTGCCTTCATATAAAAAAAATTCAAAAAAGATTGGAGAAGTATGATGAAAAAGAGATATACATAGATTGTGAAGTTGATGAAAAACTCTAATGACTATTAGAAGTACTCATTACCACACGTTGAAAATGTCTGGCCAAGTTCAATTACATTCTCATCGTCTCACATTGAAAAAGTGTAAGCAAAGATTATGCACTTTTCCATTTGTTCCACATTAAAAAAATATGAAGCAAGCTTAAGTTATTTACACTATAAATATGTGATAATTTATTTAAATAATTATCCATGAAGCAATTGCCTATATATTTTCTTTGGCATTTATTTGCTTCTCATTTTGTATATTTCACTATATTTGTTAGTGAAACATATATTTTATTGTATTATTAGAAAAAAATTTAAAAATTATTAAAACTGTTTGAATTGGGTATGAGCTGGATCGATTTTTTGACCAAATTGGGTCGATAGGCCCTGATTTTAAGACCTTGACTCGGACCGGACACATGGCCAGTTCTTTATTGAACCGGTTGAATCAGCCAGTCCGAGTCGATTTTGAAAACCATGCCTTTAACTTATTGGTTGTTTTGGGGTGAGCTTATAAATTACTTAAAATTAGTAAGTGTAACGTATTTTATACATGTGCATAATTTTTATAAAATATTTGAAATATAGTATTTTTTGAAATTATATTATTTATTTATTATAGAATTAAAATTGCCTAAAATATATATAAGATAGTATATATAAGATAAAAATGAATGAGGAAAAAAATACCAAAAGATAGTTATGAAAAATCATGATGAGTTAAAAGGTTAAAAAATATATTTAACTTAAGAAAAAAATAATATACCAATAAATTAAAGATATCGAGAAGGTGCTTTTCAATTATATATAGTATTGATAGATATGTATAGTTTATAAGATATTTGGCATCTTATAAAAAATAAAAAATAAAGTATTTGATAATTTTTTGAAAACGTGCTTACAAATTTTAAAATAAGATATTGGGAGCTTATAAATATATTTTAAAAAATAGAAAAAGAATATAATTTGCCTCCATATGATATGAGAAATAAGCAAAAACAAATTCTGTGAAAAAAAATAACAAATTATCCCCTGTCTAAAAGATTGATAGGGGTAATTTGCTAATTTTTTTTATGAGAGAGGAAGAGACGAGAATGAGAGGGAGAAATGGCTGAGTGAGGGGATTGGAAGTGGTGGATGCAAGAAGTTGTCGTCATGTGCTTATATGTGGTTATTGTGTAAGAAAGATGAATGAATAATTGTGTTGCACTATATGTGATTGTTGAATGAAATTGAATGATGAATTTATGGATGAAAATATTTAAAATTGAGTAAAAAGATATACCTAATTGGGATATATTCAATGGTTTACGATGTTATGAATGATGGCAATAATGATGACGATGTGATTAATGATGTAATATGTGATGTAGAAAAAATTATGATTATATAGCTAGGTATCATGGCACGTAAGGTAACAGGGTATCCCAGTAGTGTGGAATATTCTGTATTGATATCTATACACTGAGGGTAGTATAGGGATGTCATGTTTGTTATGATGTCTTTACTGATATTACTACACATTGCAGTGGTGTGGGAATATCACATTCAATGCGTATCATACACTGTATATTAAGTGATTGAGATGATGATGGTTGGCAAAATCATTGATTGATGCACTCTAATTAGGTTAAGCAAAGTCTTATGAAAATAAACAATAATTTTGGATATATTACACTGTAGCTTAATATATTGTTGTGATATGGGTGACTTGGTGATTTTATGGTGATTGTGTAATGAATATTTGTTGTTTGGTGTCATTGCATGAAAATGGTCTTACTGTGTGTGCCTATGTGTGTATATATAAGCTAATTAATTTTACTTATTGAGTAGGCAACTCAGTCCCTTCCATATATTTTTCAAGGAATAAGTCATAGTGACTAGCCAAAGTGAACCATTAACTGATCGTCAGTATTACTAGGTGAGTCAACAATTTTATTTTGAATTGAGAGTTTTAGCCACATAATTACAAAGATATTAGACTTTGGCTGAAATTGTATTTTAAGATTTGTTATAACTAAAACCTTTACTTTCTCTTTTCTTTATGTTCATAAATACTACAAGTGAGTATTTAATATACTGATAAAAATAGCATTTGTGTGTTTGTTTTAAATAAAAAAAATTTATACGATGGGTTATGATTAAGGAGGGTGTATAATAATTAGCGATTATAAAGGTAGTGCCGTAGGGGATGTCACACTTATGTACTTGAGTACTCTCCTCCTAAAACCCTTTTGGAGGGGTCATTCAATGAAGAACGAGAGTCGTTTAAGCATTTGCATAATGATGAACACCACTCCCCTTGTCGGCTTCAATGAGTAACAAGATACAAAAACAACATGATTGAAATGGGTTCACTTAATCCATTTTTGTTATAAAAGTTGTATTGAGTTTCAGATAAGCATACTAGAAACGATGTGACGAATGAGTTCTAGGAGATGACTAAGGGGTCGTATATTCATAAGTACTGCGTCAAGATGCTCTCTCCAGTAGTGAAGCTAGAAAACTTGAAGGCAATTATGGACAATGACACACATATTAATGTGTTCCTCCAGTATTTTCCACCTTCATTTGACATTTTCATTGTTAATTTTAACATGAATGGGCTTGAGAAGTCCATTCCTCAACTAATGAACATGTTGGTGCAGTACAAGGTGATGGTTAAGAAATCATTGTATATAATGCTTGCTCATTCTCTTGTAAGTTCATGGACAAGAATGCTTTTCATTGGATGAAGAAGGCGAAGGATATGGGCTCAAGTGACAATAAGGGGGCTCAAGGGAAGGGAAAAAGACATAAGGTTGTGAAGAGCAATCAGGCGGACGATGAATGTCATTATTGTCATGAAAAAGGGCATTGGAAGAGGAATTACAAGAAATATCTTGCCTCCAATATATTTGTGGTTGAAGTTAATATGGTAGCTAACACCACTTCTTGGGTATTAGATACTAGTTGTGGGCCTCACATTTGGAATAATTTGTAGGTGATGGCAAGAAGAGAAAGACTAAGTGAAGGATATGTGGTCCTGCGGCTTGGAGATGGCAAACAAATTGTTGTTGAAGTTGTAAGAGAGGTTTACTTAGTAGTTAGTCCGGATGTTAGAATATTACTTAACAATTGCTATTATTTACCTAACATGATTATGAATATTATATTCATCCCCATACTAGAAGAGGAGGGCAATGAATTCTTGATAAATAAAAGTCGTTTTATGTAATGAGGAACATTCTTTTTCAAAATACTCATTACTTTCCTCTTTTTGTTTTTGTATATAATTTGCTCCCAATATTTTATAAAACTCCAATATATTCCGTTAAAATTTTAATATTATCAAAATTCGAATATATAATTTATTTACTAATTAACTAAATTTTGTAAATATTTACCAAATCATCCCTCAATTGTGTATTAAAAATTTGTGGATGTTTCAATTCTCCGCTCCTAATAAAAATTTCATCCTTGAAATTTAAGAGTTTATCTACTCGAAAAACAAATATAGGTTCTTCTTTTTTATATATTCTTAACCTCTCAATTAGTTTTCTTGCACAGCGATAACTCTATTTTACTCTCGTTATAGTTATCTCTTTATCTCTTTATCTCATAATTCCTTTATGTTTTTATCCAGGATGTCCATTAGCTCTTCCACATACATTAAGTTTTTTGAATTTTCTATCTCTGATTTGTGCACAATATGCTTAGGACCAGATCGGTATCGTTGTAGTATCGATATATGAAATATGTTATGCATTTGCTAGTAGTGTTAATTGACACGCTAGTGGTTCAATTCTCTCCGAACTTTCGTACACGCAAGTATACCTTGGACTCAACTTTTTTCTTTTTTTTTTTCTTTTCATCAAATCTCAATATTCTTTGTCACCCTTAAAGAAACTTTTCTTCATATTTTATATTTAATAACCCAAGTAATACTTCTATTAATCTTGTATTGTTTTCAAACACTTCTTAACTATTTATACTTTGTCTATCACTTTTTGTGTCAATTCAATACCTTTAAGTTGTCGTGACCCCTAACATCCCAACATAAGCATCGACATTTCATGAAAAACATTATATGGGAAACTGTCATGTAAGTGATCATCTCAATTTTTCTAAACTCAATTGTACAAGCTCTCATCATATCTTCTAAAATCTGAATTATTCTTTTTAATTTTCTATCTGGTTGAGGACGAGATATCGTAGTGAAATGTAATTTTTAACCTAATGCCCTTTGTAAATTTTCCCCAGAGTGCAAAGAAAATTGAGAATCTCTATAAAATAAATAAATATATATATATATAAGCACGCCATGCAATCTTATAATTCCTGAAATGTAAAACTCAACTTATTGATCTAAAGAATCACTTTGCGTCATAGGTGAAAAGTAAGTTTATTTGGTTAGTCTATCCGCAATTATCGAAATAGCATCATATATATATGTATATATGAAAGACCCATTATATCAAATAATACTGAGACCCTATCCAACTCCCTCAAGACCTTATGGGTTTCTAGACCTAGTCATTGTTTTGGACCCGATATTTTGGGTCCGGGTAGGGTCTAGACCAAAAAAAAAATCTTTTGAATCGAATTGGGTATTTAGACATATAGGTATTGATGGGTAGAGACCCAACCAAATCCAATCTATAATTTTTTTAATGGGTTTGGGTCTGACCTGTGTCTTATGTATTGGGTCCAAGGGTTCGGGGTCTGAATATTAATTTATGGGTTTGGGTAAGGTTTTACCCTACTTATTGACACCCCTGCTTATTTAATTATATTGGTATTTGGCTTTTGCTTTTGCATTTAATAGAAAGCTTTTACAATAATTTTTAAAAGTTCTAAATTATTAAGTTTAATGAATATGATCTTTTCATTCATAATTAAAGTACTTAGTAAACTTAAAAACAATATTCTTTAATTTATTAAATATTCTATATTTTTACTTAATTAAATTTTTAAATAATATATGCATTTATCGAGATAATAAGCATTAGGTGCGCTGCAGTGGTTCCTTTAAATATAAATAAATTTATAAACTTAATATATTTCATAATTAATGAATGATATAAGTCACCTTTAAATATATATTTGTGCATGTACATCTCACATTATTTTTCCTAGCATATAACAAACGCATCAATTGTATTATTTATCAATTCCTAGTGAAATTTGAGCACTCTATACGTAGGCATATTTCTTAAATGTATACTGTAAAAAAAGAAAAAGATATTACTTTTTACGATAAGATTGTTTATCCTTTATGGATTTATTTTAATTTTACATAAGACAAAAAAATTATGAAAAAAAAAAAGAAAAAGGCAATATAGAAAGGTATAGATTATTATGATGGCATAAAGTGGGAGTGGAGGTGGGGAGTTAATTTTACGTTATACTATTTATCACCACACGCGATTCTCGTACTCCTGGACATATAAAAAATAATTATAACGTGAAACAAAAAAAATTATAAAAAAAAAAAATCATAGTGTGAGCCATAAGAAGAAATGAAATCGAATTGAGATGATTTGAGCAGACTGAGCGCCCGTCCGAGATTCTCGCTACTGTAATTGTGAATGATGTTAGACAGATGGATTGTTAGTATTAATCTTTATAGATCTGTTAGCACATGTGCATTATATAGATTATGGCGTATTCCTTGGCTTGTCGAGGGAAATACCAGTGGATGAGCACTGTTGTACTGTACTATTATTTACTTAATGAAAATTATATTTACCCAAAAAAAAGAAAAAAAAATCCATGAGACGAAAGAAATATGAAGTCAGAGTAAAAAAATATACAATAAAAGTGAGAACAAAATATGGAATAAGCAAAAAACTTCATTGTGAGATTACTAAAAAAATACTCGAATAACTATTGTGACCAAATGTTTCTGAAGGAAAAAAATTAATTAAAGGACAAATTTGAATATTAAAAAATTAGTTCAATAAGATGTTTTCTTTTATAATAATACGAAAAATATGTAATTTATTCATGTGATATGAGTAATGAAGCAAACTACCTTCCTATTTAAACCGTCGATAGGAGGTAATATGCTTTATTTTTCAAAACATATGAAATAATTTGCTAATTTTTTTCATAAAATATTTTTTTGCTCAATTCAAATATCATACAAAGGTAAATTACATTTAACTCAAAGTACAATAGATATAGATACATATATACAATCGGAGAGAATTTTTTATTCTTGAAGCTGTGATCGAGCGGGTTAAATACAATATACAACTCAAAATACGAAAATATAGATATATCAAGACCTGTGTTGATGAAAAAGTGCAATAAAATAAAATGCAATTTACCCCCTGTGTTTAAATTGTATTTAACCCGTGGTAACACAGGCACAACTCTCTATTTTATGCTCAAACACCTTTTGACTCTCATTCAGATTCGTGGGCTTCTTTCAGAGGTATTTCAGCTTCCTCTCTCTCTCTTTTTATATCGTTCATTTCCAAAGGCTTTTATATATATATATATATATATTATCTTTGTACTGAATTTGTTGCATGTGCTGTTATTCTTAGCTAAGAACTCTTAGCTTCTGTTTGGTTTTGTATGTAGGCCCATCTCTAACACAAAATCTTATTTGGTTTTGTGATTTGCACACCTGTGTGTAATTTTACTTTTATTTTTTTATTATTTTCTCTCCCTCTCCTTTCTTTTCTATCGGCAGCTTATTTTTTTATTATTTTCTCTCCCTCTCCTTTCTTTTATGTCGGCAGCTTTCTTCTCTTTCTTTTCTTTATTCTTTCTTCTCTCTTTCCTTTTCTTCTTCTCTTTCTTGTTCTTTCATTTTTGTTCGGCAAACGGTCGGCAGATCTTCTTTTCCTTCTCTTTTCTTGTTTTTCCTTGCATTTTTTTTTCTCTTTTGTTGTTTGCTCTCACTTTTATTGTGTGAAATTATAGCAATTGAAGCGCCCTCTTCTCTGCCGTTCGCATCGCCGTCGTCGTCTGCCGCGCGAGGCCACAAATCTAAAAATTGATCTCTTATCGTTCTTTGTCTTTACTTCTATCGAAGAGTTTGGTCCAAGTAGCTGAGGTAATGTTAGGTTTCTTAACTTAGATAGCCCCAAACAGATCTCCCTGAATTTGATTTCTCCTTTTATCTCAATTTAGTTTTTTTCCTGCTTTTCCCATTCTTTGTGTTTAGGTAAGAACGAAGAGAGTTGTGAGTAGAGATGTGAGTAGAGATGTGCATACTGTTGAGCAATTGCTGCAGATATGATTCAATTATTTTTCTACAAGGGATAATTTCACTTTTCGTTCCTCAACTTAGACAATATTGCAATTTTGACATCTCATATTCTGACCAAATCAATTTTGATCCGTAAGGATTGTTAGTTTCATCAATTTGGTCCCTTTTATTAGTTGACCACGAACTATTTCTGTTAGTTCTCACGGTCAACCAACTAGAGGACCAAAATTAATGGATTTAACAAACGTCAGGGACCAAAATTGATGAAGTCGAAAAACTGATTTGGTGTCTTGAGTTTGGGCACCAAAAATAAAATTACTCCTTTTTCTATCATCTATGTATTGGTGGATTTTTCTTCTTTTGTTAATTAATTATGATGTTGTGACTAATGCTGGTGATCTAATTGTTAAAATATTAATAAATAATGATTCACCTTTCTAGTTTAGGTTTTAGTTTTTAGACGAGGCAGTGGTTTAACTTGGTATCAGAATCGAGCAAAATAAAAGGTTTTAGATTCGAATTTCATTGCCACCAATTATAAAAGAAAGGTTTCACGTACAAGTGTAAAATGAATGAAGCTTGTGAAAATATTGATATTGAATGAATAACAATTTAAATTTTTAGATGAGGTAATCGTTTAACACTGATATAATTAATTAAAGATTAATTCTTTCTCATTTTCTTTCCCCCAACCTTTAATTTTTCTTCCTTTTTTCTTGCATTCCTAGATGCATTTCTTGTATCCATGAGTGTAGTTTTTCTTATTAATATTGTAAATTTTTCTAGATGAAATTGACAGGCAGAAAGCTATTATTTGCTCAGTATGGATAATTCACTAGCATTTTATTCTAGCTTGATTCTAGACTCGCAGATTTGTTAGGAGTTGAATATTAATTTCTCTTTAACAGTTTAAACTTTGGTATAATTGGACGTAGATTTTTTGTAATTTGAAAAATTACATTTGGTATGATTTGTTTCCATCTAATAAATAGGTCACTCGTTATGTAAATTCATTGAATTTCTTATATTAATAAAAAAAGTAAATGAAAATTGATATTTATCCTGAATTGACTTATCGCTGATTTATTGCAACTCAAATAATTTTTTTCTAATTGAAACTACCCTTATAACGGTGAATTTTGACTAATAAAGGAACTTATTTGTTAGACGAAAGCAAACTTCAGTGGTACTAAATGTAATTTTTCAAAGCACATGAAATTTATGTGTAATTACACTAGAACTCGTATGGAATAAGAGTCTTACATTCAAGGTCTGAAAAAGAGAATACCACCTACATGTGAGAGGGCATGTGAGAAATATTATTTTGATTCTCATTCTTTATTTGCGCGATCTTTCGTTGTACATATCAATCCTAACCTTAAACTGCAGGTACGTAATTCTCGAATGGATTCGGAGATAATCGTGCACGGTGGCGGATGCCACTGCAAAAGAGTAAGATGGAAAGTACGAGCTCCACCAAGCGTTGTAGCCTGGCAATGCAACTGCTCAGATTGCTCCATGAGGGGAAATACTCATTTCATTGTTCCGTCCAGCGATTTTGAGCTTGATGAAGACTCCAAACAGTTCCTCACTACATATACATTCGGCACGCACACTGCAAAGCACATTTTCTGCAGAGTTTGTGGCATTACTTCCTTCTACATTCCAAGATCAAATCCGGATGGCATAGCGGTTACGTTCAGGTGTGTAGACCCTGGGACGCTGAAACATGTCGAAGTCCGACATTTCGATGGGCAGAACTGGGAAAGCTCGTTCAATCAAACTGGCATTTCCTCATGTTCGAAGATAGTTTCCAGGAACCTGGAATGAGTGGTTGTCTATGTTATTCCATCAGGGGGTGCATTTCTGTAACGTTGTGAGGGGTTAAATGCAACAGGAAATGCCGATCCACTAAAATTCCTCGGAAGAAAAATAAAGGGGCAACGTAACCGCTTCAAAAGTCCCAAAAAATTGAAGTAATATTGTTTTATTATATTTTAGTATTATATCATTAAATTTTGAAGTATATTAAGCATGTATGTATTTCACAAATAAGTAAAAAAATCTGATAGAAAAAGTGGTTTCTATTTATTTTCGTGAAAAAAATAAAAATAATAAGCCAACTTAATAATGAAAGTATATATATATATATATCATATAATTATGTCAATTTTAAGTGGAAGAATATCAAATCTCTAAATTTTCTTGTGGGCCTGTGCGGCTTTTCTTAAATTGGGGTCGTTTTGAACTTGGATCGATTGAACTTTTTTTGTCAATTTATTTTTAGAAAGCACCTAGCGTATTATCTAGGGACTCTATTTAAATTGGACTTGGGGGCATTTTGAACCCTCTCTCAAATTGGACATCCTAAGAGCATTATAGGCCTTGCGTTCCTTTCCTCGTTTTGAATTGTTTGGATTTTGGGTCAATTTATTTTTATAAATATCAATTAAAAATCCTCTTTTTGAATTGTTTGGATTTTGGGTCAGTTTATTTTTATGAATATCAATTACAATGAAAAAATAAAAAACATGCATGAGTCGTTAAATGGGCTAAGTACTCATGCATGTTTTAAAAAAAAGAATAGAGTGAATTGTTAATTGGGCTAACCACTCACGTTATTCTTGCATTATATTTTAATTTGAGGTATCATTGTCATTTTTTTTCAATTATAATCCAATTTTAGATATAATTACGATTTTAATTTTTTTAAAAATAATATCTATATAAATTAGCCATAAATACATGTACAGTTGTAGTACAGCTCAGCCTGCAAAACTAATTCAAATATTTACCATATGTATATATCTACATACTTTTTCTTTCTCTCTCCTGTGTTTCTCTCACAAGACAACCGAAACACAAGACTGGGGTTTGGCCCATGTTCCAAAGAATCATCCACTCGTTGTCCAGCTTTTTAACACTGTCATCTTTAGGGCAGCCCTCTTTTGAGAAAAAATTATCTGTTCTTGTGGGGTCACCCCTGCATGTGCTCCAGCTCCCTTCTCAATGCTCCAACTCCTACTCATCACAAGTTTTTTGGTTTTTGCTTTACATTTCAATCTACACTCCTTCGCCTCCCCCCCCCCCTTCTGGATCCAATGCCCTTGCCTTTAGCGAATCTGGTGCAGAAATAGTTCGCCTCTTTCTCTCGCGAAAAATTCCCAGAAAAAGCCCCCCCTTCCCCCCCCCCCCCCCCCTTCTGGATCCAATGCCCTTGCCTTTAGCGAATCTGGTGCAGAAATAGTTCGCCTCTTTCTCTCGCGAAAAATTCCCAGAAAAAGCCCCTCTTTTCTGACCTCTCGCTCTTAAGAAAGAAAGTTTCAGCTAATGAAGCGACATTCTGGGTGAGGCATTCACCCTGTTCGAAAGAATCCTAGAGACAGCCTTCACTTGAGTTTCTGTTGTGTTTTCAAGTAAAATGAAGTCTTGTTCAGGGGTAAAGTTTCAATCTTTGGCATCAATCTTTCATGGGTTGCTGCTGCTTTCTGTTTTTCTCTGTGCAAACTCGCAGACCAGTCCAGATGACGCGTCAGCCATGTTTGCACTAAAGAAAAGCCTGAACCCACCAGATGAACTTTCATGGTCCGACCCGGATCCATGTAAATGGGGCCATGTATTATGCTCGGAGAACCGTGTGACCAGGATTCAGATTGGGCACCAGAATCTGGCAGGTACACTCCCTAAAGAACTCTCTTCGCTGACTCAGCTTGAGCGTTTAGAGGTACAGTGGAACAACATTTCTGGGCCTTTACCAAGTTTGAAAGGTTTGAGTTCACTGCAAGTGTTAATGCTTAGTAACAATCAGTTCACTTTGATTCCTGATGATTTCTTCTCGGGCATGTCTTCGTTGCAATCTGTCGAGATTGATAACAATCCTCTTTCTGCTTGGGAAATACCTGAAAGCCTTAGAAATGCTTCAACCCTTCAGAATTTCTCGGCTAATTCTGCGAATATTACTGGAAAGATTCCATCATTTTTGGGCCCTGATGAGTTTCCTGGCTTGACTAACTTGCATTTGGCTCTTAATCACTTGGAGGGAGAGCTGCCTTCGGCTTTCTCAGGATCCCAGATTCAATCTTTGTGGCTGAATGGACAGAAACTTAGCGGAGGAATTGATGTTTTACAGAACATGACATTGTTGAAGGAGGTTTGGTTGCACTCTAATGGGTTTTCAGGTCCGTTGCCTGATTTTTCGGGATTGAAGAATTTGGAGACTCTGAATTTAAGGGACAATTCATTCACTGGGCCAGTTCCGATGTCGTTGGTGAATCTAGACACCTTGAAAGTGGTTAATTTGACAAATAACTTGCTCCAAGGACCAATGCCGAAATTCAGGGAAGCTGTTTCGGTTGATATGGCGAAGGATACAAATAGTTTTTGCTTGCCACAACCTGGTGATTGTGATCCTAGAATTGATACATTGCTTTCAATTATAAAATCGATGGATTATCCTAGAAAGTTTTCTGAGAATTGGAAGGGAAATGATCCATGTGCTGATTGGTTTGGGATCACTTGTAATAATGGGAACATAACTATTGTTAACTTTGAGAACATGGGGCTTACAGGTACCATTTCTCCTGATTTTGCTTCACTTAAATCTCTGCAGAGGTTGGTTCTTGCTAATAATAATCTTACTGGCACTATCCCTGAGGAGCTCACGACTCTGCCTGGGCTTATGGAGTTTGATGTATCTAACAACCACCTTTATGGGAAGATACCTGCTTTCAGAAGTAATATGATCGTTAAAACCGGCGGAAATCCTGATATTGGGAAGGATAAAGTTGATTCAAACTCTACTGGCACATCTTCTACAGGCACATCCAGTACAGGTTCAGAAACTAATGCACAAAAAAATCATGATAAATCTCGAAATTGGGTTGGAGTTGTTGTGTTTTCTGTAGTAGGTGGTCTCTTTGTCCTTTGTTTAATTCTTGTAGCTGCTTTCTGTTTGTACAAGAGCAAACAAAAGCGCTTTAGCAGAGTTCAAAGTCCAAATGCCACAGTAATTCATCCTCGCCATTCTGGATCAGATAATGATAGCGTTAAGATCACAGTTGCAGGATCAAGTGTTAGTGTGGGTGCTGTTAGTGAAACTCATACTGTTTCTGCCGGTGAATCAAGTGACATTCAAATGGTTGAAGCAGGAAACATGGTGATTTCCATTCAGGTGCTAAAAAATGTGACAAATAATTTCAGTGAAGAGAATATACTCGGTCAAGGAGGTTTCGGCACAGTCTACAAAGGAGAACTGCATGATGGAACAAAAATTGCTGTGAAAAGAATGGAGTGTGGAGTAATCACAGGCAAAGGAACAGCAGAGTTTAAGTCTGAGATTGCTGTTTTGACCAAGGTTCGACATCGGCATCTTGTTGCTCTTCTTGGATATTGTCTTGACGGAAACGAAAAACTTCTGGTATATGAATACATGCCTCAAGGGACATTAAGTAGGCATCTCTTCAACTGGGCTGATGAAGGGTTGCAACCTCTGGAATGGAAGAGAAGGCTGACCGTAGCTTTAGATGTTGCTAGGGGTGTGGAATACCTCCATGGGTTAGCTCACCAAAGCTTCATACACAGGGACCTTAAGCCTTCCAACATTCTACTTGGGGATGATATGAGGGCTAAGGTTGCGGATTTTGGTCTTGTGCGGCTTGCTCCAGAAGGGAAGGGATCCATTGAAACAAGAATAGCTGGGACATTCGGGTACCTGGCACCAGAATATGCAGGTAAACTATTTCCTCAAACCCCATTTTTAATGCTGATACAGTTGTGGTTTTCCATTTTGTGCTTTGATTGAAGCATGCATACATTTAAAAATGGACTAACGAGATAAAGATATCCGTGGAGTTGGTGTCATTTTATTGCAAAAGGATCACTTAAATTTCGGCCCTATATTTGTGTTTCAACAACTAATTTAATACTCCTAATGCCATTGTTACACATATTGCATTTCTAGAATGTCTACTTAATGCCATTATCAGTCTAATATTGTAGAATGTGGTAGAACTGGTCTAATAATCACTTCTTTTTTCATTCTGTTGCTTCAGTAAAACTCCTCGAAGCATTCAAACTTGCTTAATAAATTCTCCTGCTTTTATTTTTGTGTAACATGGACTCATAATGAGTGAAAAGGCAGCCTTCTTATGTCATTTGGTTGGTCTTAGTTATCAGGCCTAATCCTTGTTTATACAATTACTAAACATTGTTCAATGGTCTTTCTACTCTCGTTATAAAACTGTTAGGCACCCATAAAAAGTTCAGTGATGTATTCTTTATTTTCTTCAACAAATGCATCCTCTGATTGTTCTTGCACTTCAATCTGGGATCCCTGGTAGTCATGCTGGCTTCCTTCGATGAACGTTTCTGCCCTGAGTCTATCTGTCTTTCCTCCCTATGTCTTTTATTTATTTAATATACAGAACACCATATGGAGAAAAAACTAAAATTTGAGCATAAACAATAAACATGCTTCAATTCCTGATACTTTACACTATCCTCTTATTGTATTTTTCTGTGTCCGACAGTAACGGGGAGAGTGACTACCAAAGTCGATGTTTTCAGTTTTGGTGTTATCTTGATGGAACTGATAACGGGAAGAAAGGCACTCGACGAGAGCCAACCTGAAGAGAGCATGCACCTTGTAACTTGGTTCCGAAGAATGCAACTCAACAAGGACACATTCCGTAAGGCCATTGACCCTACTATTGACCTCGATGAGGAAACTCTAGCCAACATTAGCACCGTCGCTGAACTGGCTGGCCACTGCTGCGCTAGGGAGCCGTATCAACGACCTGACATGGGTCATGCTGTAAACGTTCTTTCTTCTCTAGTAGAGCTCTGGAAACCAACCGACCAAAGTTCTGATGACATATACGGCATCGACCTTGAAATGTCATTGCCTCAAGCGCTTAAAAAGTGGCAGGCATTCGAAGGTAGGAGTCACATGGACTCTTCTTCTTCATCCTATCTTCCAAGCCTAGACAACACTCAGACTAGCATACCTACAAGGCCGTATGGTTTTGCCGAGTCTTTCACATCGGCTGATGGCAGGTAAAAGATAAGATGAATCTATGATGATGATTTGATGTTGTGACTGATTTTACATGTTGATTCTGTCCATTTCTCCTCCTGTAACGATTTCTAGCAGACCCTTTAACTTTGTTTTATGTGGAGCCTGCAGTTTTAAGTATTGAAGATTAAGGGAATCTCTATTTCTGATTTGTTTTGTTTGTTTGTAGCCTATATTTATGTATAGTTTGTTTAAGGTGTGAAGTTCACAAATTCCATTTCCAGAAATTGAAGTTCCTCTTCTTCCTCCTAGCAAAAATCTCCTGTCTATCTTATAACAGTTATTCCTTGCCAACAGAACAGAGTTAAAACTATTTCCATAGACCTGTTTAATACAAGCAGGGCTGTAAATGATGTGGATGCGACTCGAGAGAACGTAGCGTATTATTGTTTAAACTTGTTTGAATCGGTATCGAGCTTTATAAGTTACTTTCGAATTTGGTCCGATTGTTGATCTAAACGAGTTGAAACAAGCTTTAATTGGATTAACATGAATCGAATCCGAGAAATATGATATATGGACATATAATTTATTTCTTTCGGTACTAATTGAATCAAGTTATATAGTCGTTAAAATTTAGCTGTTAGAAATTGAAGGGACATATGGGATGGCTTCTAGAACTGTTTTAAAGCCTTTGTGCAAATATATGTAGAAACAAATTTTGGAATGGATAAGTTGTCGTAAATTTGTAACATAGTTAGCAACACATGTGACCTTTTCAACCTAGCCATCCCAATTTTAATACATTCGACGCAAAACCCGTTGGAAATGTGTGACGGGTTTTATCTTGTAACGGATTTTAGGATAAATTACTTGCAAAATTTACTTTAGAATTGCTTCCCAAAACTGATTAACTTCTTCTAAATAATGTAATGACGTCATCCACATACATCCTACTAAAATCGTCACAATACCCGTTAGAATTTGTGACGGATCACAAACATTTCGTTTCAAATCCGTTGTTTTTGTTTGTAGTGTATTGTTTCATCATGGAATTACTAATACTAATTTAAACAAACATTTCTCAAAATTGGTTTCTGAATTTTTGTAATATGTCTTAATTAAGACACATATATATCTAAGAATTTATATAATTATTTAGATAAAAAATCAGGAATATTAGTATAATATAAAACACGACCACCATGTTTTATCAACGTTCCCAACTAAAATATTAGTCTTTATTCTGTTCGTCGGTGCATCAACCAAAGAACAAACATCCTATATTTTATATGAACTATAACAGTTATGTATAGACTTAGGTACCGCGTGAAAATCAATGTTAAATAACAAATCAGAATATGAAAATGAAACCCCTTTCCAGAGACGTCGTCGTCGCGTTCCTGCATTCCAATTCTGATCCAACGGTCAGGGCATCCGGTCAGCCACCGACTACTACGTACGCACGCTGACCCATTACCCGATCACCAATCAGCCGACTCCTTTACGGTCCACATTCAAATTTTCAACGGTCAAACATTCAATTCAAACCCTATTCCTACCCTTTGAAAGTTTCTTACCCATAACCCACAATCACAAGCAATATATAGTCCAACATCTCCTACCCCAACATCATCAAACTATACAGCTTCTACTTGTAACAAAAATTAGCCCATCAAATTCTATCCCAATACCAACATATATAGAGTCTTGCTTGATTTCCAAAGAAATTAGCATCAGGATCTTGCTTGTGTTTTCTGATTTCGGCTAGATATATAGATTTGTGGTTCGTCGTAATGACTTTCTTGTGGAGGCGGAGGAGGGGCGGCCGCGGTGGAGCTGGAAAAACTGAGGTTTTTAAAGGGATCAATCAAGATATGGAGCTCACAGTTCCTACACATTTTAGGTGTCCGATATCACTTGACTTGATGAAAGATCCGGTCACGTTGTCGACTGGGATCACGTACGATAGGGAGAGTATCGAGAAGTGGATAGATGCCGGGAACATAACGTGCCCCGTCACCAACCAAGTCTTGAGAAACTTTGATCAGATCCCAAATCATTCCATAAGAAAGATGATCCAAGATTGGTGCGTTGAGAACAAGTCTTGTGGAGTTGAAAGGATTCCAACACCTCGCATTCCAGTCACCCCTTATGAGGTTACCGATATTCGTTCAAGAATCGTGGCGGCTGCACGACTTGGAGATGCAAGAAAGTGCCAAGAATTGGTAGGGAAGATCAAGAATTTGGCTAAGGAGAGTGAACGCAACAGGCGTTGCATTGTTGGCAACCGGATTGGCTCCGCATTGGCAGATTCATTCGAGTCTTTTGCACGTTTTTCAGTCGATACACACGTGAATCTGCTGAAAGAAATCTTGGCTGCATTGACATGGACGTTCCCACTAGACGAAGAAGGCATTTCCAAGTTGAAATCTGCAGTCTCTCTACGTTGCATGGTGTGGTTTTTGAAAAGTGAAAATGATCTTTCCTCAAGACAAAACGCGATTTGCGTGTTGAAGGAACTCATTTCTGCCGATGAGGCCTGTGTTGATGGCCTAATGGGAATTGAGGACATAGAAGAAACATTGTTTCACACTGTCAAAGTCCCAATTTGTCCTAAAGCTACCAAGGCAAGCCTAGTGATAATTTACAAGATGATCAAGTCATCTATAGGGACGAGGGGCGAAATCGCGTTGAGGTTTATCCGAATGGGGCTAATCCATTTGATTCTTGAAATTCTTGTCGACGGTGACAAAAGCGTCTGTGAGAAAGCGTTAGTTGTCATGGACAGTATTTGCAGCTTGGAAGAAGGGAGGGAAAACGCGTATGAGAACGCGCTAACCGTCCCATTGCTAGTTAAAAAGATCCTACGTGTGTCGGACACGGCCACGGAATTCTCTATTTCGAGTCTTTGGAAGCTTTGCTTGGGAGAAAATGAGAGTGCCCTGGTTGAGGCAATGCAACTTGGGGCTTTCCAGAAGCTATTGGTAGTCTTGCAAATTGGGAGTGGTGAAAGAACAAAGGAGAAGGTGACTGAGTTATTAAAGCTGATGAATCTGTGTAGAGATAAGGTAGATTGCGTTGATTCATCTATGGGATTCAACTACATTAAAAGGTCAAATTGATTTTGTAATTTAGGCCAAGAATTGAACTTTTGTTAGTGGGCAGTACAAACTGTACAGAGAAAAAGAAAAAAAACAGTACAGAAATCAGTATATTGAATTCAATCATCAGAATTTTGTGGTATTCTTTTGACAATATTTCACACTTTTTTGGCTTTAAAATGTTGTAATTCTTTGCCTTTTGTTGAAGTATGTAAGTGAGAAGTCATTTTTGACTCAAGCGAGTATTAGATGATACCAAATTTCTCCACAAAAATAATGAGTAAAATTCATATTCATACTTGAGTTTTATCGTTGATATCATTTTAGTGCTTAAATAATTATAAATAATTCAATTAGTATCCAATTTTGTTATTGGTATCACTTTGGTTTACAAGTAATCGCAAATGACTTTCGAGAAGGATTTTTTTTATTTAATTATATTTATGTACAAGTTTTTAATTTATATATATATTAGGTCATTAATTTTGTTTTTAGTTTAATTGCAGTTTAATTTATTTAACAACTCAATTTTGAAAAATTACACCTAGTATTTCTGATTCTAAAAAATGTCAAAACACCCCCTATCAGAAGTGATCAATTTACCTTTCTACCCCATGGTAAGTGGCTAAAAAAAAAAAAACAGAAAAAACCATGAAAAGTTGAAAGACTCCTACAAGCTTCAACAAAGGAGTGGGAGAATTCAAACCCAGTTCAGTTGTGGAGTATTTTATTAGAAAATATGACTCAGAAATATACGTATTTGGCCACATTTTAGGATTATGTTAATCATTCATCTTTCTTCTTCTCTTTGTTACAATAAAATTTTTACTTATTTTTCTTGCTTTTAACTATGATATTGATATTTACATCCTCGACTCATGGACAGATTGTTAGTAAAAAATCTATTTTTTGGATTGGTTTGTGATGTTATATTGTGGTGCTGTTGCACAATTTTCCAGATATATATTATGTTTGTCATGTTTTTTATTAAATTTTCCTGCATTGTTCTAAGTAGAAGGTTCAAACTTTTCTAATGTTTCTTGACAGGTGTTGTTAAGGGGTACGACATACTTGTACACTATTAAGAGCTAAATTTATTTTTACCAATCTAATTTTGGCTGGAATGATTAAAATTGTTATTAAATTAAAACATATAAGAGAAGTCAATCGATGAGGAGACCGTAACGGGGATGGTTTCGTTGACAGAAACTGATCGAAGGGATGTCTACGCCATGGGGATGCACACACATGGGTGTTGGCGGAGATATGACAGAAAAATTAGTGGCAGGCGGGGTGGCGAAAATGAAAACAGAGAGAACTGGCCGGATAGTGGACGAAAATGGATGG
Source organism: Sesamum indicum (assembly GCF_000512975.1). NCBI lineage: Eukaryota > Viridiplantae > Streptophyta > Magnoliopsida > Lamiales > Pedaliaceae > Sesamum > Sesamum indicum. The sequence goes on along the minus strand of NC_026159.1, from coordinate 8,005,201 downwards.
GCCTGGGTGCAATCAACTCATCGGTGGTCTCGAACAATGGGTAGATCGAACTACGGCGGATCAAGAAGAGAGAGAAAATAAATCTAGGTTATAGGGCAAGACTATAATCAGTAATTGGGGGAGTGTTTGAACTCCGATTGAAACAAATACTATATGGTTGAAATCAACGTCACATGGCGAGTTCAATGGTGGTACGTGTGGCCAGGATGCACCAGAAAAAAAATTCAAGCGACTGGCTATGAGGTGATGATGGGTGGTGGACCTGGTGGTGCACCATTCTTTGCCATGTCAGCGTCCACATAGGATGTTGACTGTGTAAGTAATGTTCTATTTATTGTCAAAACTCTAAGCGCCAATTTGATTTGTTAATTTTCAGTTACTTTTGGCAAGAAAGACCAAAATTGCTATAAATTTAAAACATAAAGGACTAACATTGTCAGTCTCATAGTTAAGGGACCAATTTTGCCAACCCCCCATACATATAGGACTAATTTTGTAAGTTTGCCTATTTCATCCGTTTTTGTTATGGGATAGATAAAGTAACTTTTTTTTTCCACTAGCCATAAGGCACATCGTCCCTACGGGCATATAAGAAATAATATTTCATACTTTAAAATGTATTATGAATAATAAAATATATATATAAATCAACACATCACATTTTCAAAAAGAACGAAAGAGACAAAAGGAAAAACAAAAAACACCAACTTAGAGGTATTATTGTCATAACAATAAAATTGGTGTTGCATTGTCATAACCACTATTTGTGAGAGAAAAAAGTATTTTCTCATATATTAGTATAAATATATTATTACTTTTATTTATTTCATCTGCCTTATCTTTCTTCCCTACTATTTCAAAAATAAATACTCGTGCAACAATGAGAAGTAACAATACTTCATTTGGGTAGAAGAATTAGCCAAATAATTAATTAAATTGCAATTTTAACGAGGAAACAAGTTAAAAAAAATGGAAAGATAAGACTAACACTATTTTGATAAAAATTGAACTCGTGATCTTGTTATTATGTGAGTTTAATGTTATATTTGAAATACTTCATAATGAAACAATAATCAATATTAATTCTAGAATCGATCATGCTGAATCATCAAAATATACGACAAGCGTAAATATGGAAGCGTACCTGAATCCATAGTCTTAGAAACCTCAATGGAATCGTCTCAGCAATCTTCCAAATTTAACACGATTTCACATAGTTTCCTTTAGTTTCTTTTCTCTCTGATAATGGGATACCAGAAGATAATTTGAAGTACCGTATGATCTGAGGATCATAACATATATATATATATATATATATATATAAAATAGGCATTTCAATTATAACTCTTCACTAAAACTGAAATTACTATTAATCTCTACACATTAAAGGCCCACATCCTATAAGATATTTTAAGACCCAAAATACTGAAACTTTATTTTATGACTTTATTGGACCTAAAGTTCTATAATCCATGATACGTAATTATTCTACATATAAGCCCAACGTTGGATTAAAGATCCAACAATATTGGATTAATAAATCCAACAATCACCACATTGGCTATATGTAGATCTATCCTATTTCTAATTGGTCCTCCTTGAACTTTAGTGAGATCAAATCATAATAGAATTATAATGTGAAAATAAAAATAAAAAGATTATTGTAAGCAGATAAAGAATAAGAACCAATCAATATTGAATCAAAAAATAAGCTAAAGTTTCCACCTCCAAATGAACAAGAATAACCAAATTTGTCCAAATTAGAAACAGAAATCACAGTTCATCTAGAAGAAGGTACAACAAATGTGTCATCAAGATCCAAGTAAAATCCGATTTTCAACAATAATATAAATTTTCCTATTGCCTATACTTGAACCACCTTGCCATTACCCACATAGATGTATCTTTCAACATCATTTGGCTTTCGGCAACTCAAGCAACCCTTTCTTTGTACGTCATGCGTAATAGTTGGTGTAATGTTTCTTAATATGCCCTTCAGCTTTACAGAAGTAATAAACAGCCTTCGGATAATTTGGTTCCTTTTGTTGTTTCTTATGTGGGGCTATATCTACAGCTCCATTTTCCTTCTTTCTTTTCTTGCCCTTATCCTTGCCTTTTGAAGTTGAGGCGAGGTAAGCATTTTCTATCTTGTCTTGCTTCAACCTTTGCCTTTTCTTGAACAAAATGTGATATGAGTTCATTATGTTGGAACCAGATGCACTAACAAGTCCTCAGAGAGGTCAAGTTTAAGTACTCTCAATTTTGAAGCAAGATGAGACATTTCCATAATGTATTCCTTGATATTGCCTTTGTCATTGTACCTTTATGAAATCAGATTTGGCAAGAGTGTACCAATTTCAGCTTTCTCATTCTTGACAAACCTCTTTTCAATATCAGCAAGGAAATCTTTAGCTTTAATCAATATTTTAGACATTGTGCCTCTGAATGCTTCTGAAATGGTCTTCATAATCATTAAATACATATGGTTAGATTTCCCCCACCTTTTTTTCTCCCTCTTTTCTTCAGAGGTACTCTTATCTATAAGTGTAGAAGGAGAATCTTCCCTTAGTGCAAGGTCAAGATCCATCACCCCGAGAACTATCTCGAGGTTCTCCTTCCATGATTTGAAGTTTGAGGCATTTAGCATAGGGATGGAATTGATGTTGGCAGTAATATTAGCATATGTCATCGTTGAATCCATACAAGCAATCACAATTATAAATTCAAAATAATGGTACTATAATCCTTAAGATATCGAGTACTCCGTTAATATTCTATTTTTGGACAAAATATCAACTTATAAGTAACATCTATCTTATTGCAGTGAATAAACACTAATGATAAGATCATTTCAAACAACAAACATTCATTTGGGTCGATTTATTATTTACATGGAAAAAAAATGAATAATCATCACGTGTCTATCATCATACATGTATATAAATCCCATTAAATATGGACCTTCTTTTGGGCCCGACCGATATTAACAAAATTACATGCACACTTCCTCTTATTCTAAAATGAATTAACTTCAACAAGAGAAGTCACTTTGGTGACATGTTGTTTCAATTAATTCACATTAATATATATATATATATATATATATATATATATATATATATATATATATATATATATATATATATATATATATATATATATATATATATATATATATATAAAGATATAACCATTTCAAAATTTGATCACCGTTGACCCCCAAATCTAGTCGACCTGATCGTTGTTAAGATTATGGCGGCATCCTCCCCCCCTCTGCATCAATCAATAATCCAAGAAATTGAATCTAAAAGTTGAATCTGTACAATTTTATATATGCATATATATAAACCCTAAATTTCGAAATATATATACATACTGATTTCAAATATATGATTCTAAATATGCATATATATACATACATATTTCATAATCCCTTAAAATAATTTCTCAACGATTTAATACGAGTAGACTGATACCACTTGTTAGAAAATTTTAAATGCTTCATAATAAAATAATAATCACTATCAATTCTAAAATCGATCATACTAATCATTAAGAAATACGATAATCGTAAATACAAAAGCGTACTTGAAACACAAAATTAGTTCTTTACATTAGCATCTTGAAAAAATAATATCTTCACAAAGATGCCTATTATCCGATAAGATACTAACTTGTTTTTTATTCCACAAAGATGCCTATTATCCGTGTATCAATTCTTTTTTAAAATCGAATTTCTTAATCTTTTGCAAATTTCAATCTAATTAAGTCATTGTTGAAATATTCCATTTTACATTGTAAATTTCATGAGTGATTTCAAATGTAATATGACATATAAAACCAGTGATAAACATATCAATTATTAAAAGACAAAAATTACTTCTGAATGATTTTTATACTAATTACAAAAAATGTTATAATAATGGTCATGGCCTCGCATAGTAAATTATTTTTATAACTTACATATATAATCTTTTTATTATTTCTTCATAATTGAACATAGTTGAATAATTTTATATTGTTTCTCCATAATCTTTAATACAAAAATTAATTAAATATTTAATAATTCTTGACATAAACTTAATATATATTTTTGAAAAGAGAAAACATCTGTGCTTTAACTCATGTTATTGACACTCAATAGTAGTTAGTGCTTTATATAGAGATTCAAAGATGAATACCATTTCTAGGCACTCTGCTACAGATTTGGCTTCAGATCTCTTCATAGTCAAGAGTAGAGAAACATTTGAATTCTTCCCACAGTAATGGAAGGTTTCGTAATGATCAGATAAACATTTTTGAGTCCTTACCAGTTGAACTGTTAAGAATGCTACCAGCTGCCCTTGGATACATCCTAACCACTTATTTAGCAAATGAAATTCACCAGTCTATGAATCTATGTATCCAATGATTGTGACTGGCAGCTGATCAAGAACTAATTTTGTGTTTCAAACGATACAGACCAGGTTTCTTCATGCAAGTGATCTTTGGTGTAAGGAAATGGAACCACCGAATATGCTTGAAGACGGGCGCATGAATTTGATGTGGAGGAACATGTAGGAGCCATCTTCAGAAAATTGAAACATACTCCAGTGGATCATCCAAGCAACCTGAATTCTGACAGAATATCAGTGTTCTGCTAAAAGAACATAGACTTCTGAATTATTACAGATACTTCGATTGCATACCTTGTACAGCTAAGGATGTACAATAACAAGGACGAGAATGTCAAAACAACAGCACATCTGGCCAAAAAACTGTTGCCAGTAAATTGCCTCTTTTAGCACTATTTACAGTAGAGCAGCCCCATGTCAACCTCAGGGATATGAGGAAGCATCAGAGGTCCCTGGTAAGAATCGTAGTTATATGTAAAACTGCACTGTGTTTGGACTGGTGCAAGTGAACTGCAGCATGCATCGCACACAAACAATCTAGGCACTGCTTCAGTGTCTTCAATACCACTGCATCTTGTATGCTGCCACGTCTCACAAATATCACACGCCACCATTCTCTCTCCATCATCATCTCGTGCCCCGCACTTGCATCTAACCGTCCACTTCTCTGTTCCCCCTTCATATCTCAAATCATTCTCCAAATCTAATCCAAAACCCCTCACCCAGAGCTCCCGACCTGACTCAATTATGCCAAAAAGAACTTCCTCATCCTGCAACCCTTCCATATCTAAAATATCTGTTACAAGAAGTTTCTCCATCACACAGTACGTCTCACGCATTGCGTTCTGGATGGCTACCTTTAGATCGCCAATTGTAGCATAGAGTGGAACCACTATATACTCTCGAGGTGGAAAGTCACAAGAAGAATTAGAATTTAAATCAATTGAGCTCATTGTTAGTCTGCAAATGAACCTCAGTGAGTCATCATCCTCATCTCTGAAAGGCCACTCCTTGACAAAATGCTTACTGTAAAGAATCATTTGAACAGCCAATTTCATTGAATCAGAAGATTCTGGATACCCCAGGAAGACATTTGTATACAAATAGGCCATGTCATCGAAAACACTTCTCCCGACACCTATAGCATGTGTCTGAATTAACTCAGGAACTTTTGAGAGATAAGCCTCCTTGCTGCTTTTGGAATCTTGAATAGTGTATTCCAGAACCTTAGTGGATCTGTTGACTGCACGACGAACAATGTAATTTCCAACGACCACATTGTTCATGACTTTCAGCACATGATCTATTAATCCTGTATCGCCAATATGGAGTCGTGCTGCATCACGAGCCTCCTGTCTTGTCATTCCACTACTGCCTCCATTATTTACTGCTCTCTTTTCTTTCAGTGCCTCCACAATGACTTCTGCGACATGCTCAAGTCTTCTAACGGGCCATCTACTATCCAAATTGGCAGCAACATTGGAAAATTTTCTGCACTTGGTCGGATAATCCTTTCCAAGTGGGCTCTTCCTCAAAGCAAGTCTTGTGGACAGTTTCAGAGAACATCTCTTGATGGGAGTAGGAAAGGCTAATTTTTTTGCGGACCATGAAATTCTGGTGGAATATCTAGCAGTTGGAACTGTGGGCTTGTGCTCAAGCATAAATCTGAGTAAGTCTCTAATTGTAACCAAATTGGTCTCACTCATATCTCTGTAATGGTGGATGATCTGCTCAATATGTGAGCATCCATTTGTGATACTGAAATCGTCAATTAATTGATCAAGCTCCACGGAGCTGAGAATATCCGTTGCTCTTTCATAATCATGCTCCTTCACTCCAAAACTCCCGCGGCAGAATCGGTATCCCCATTTACCAAACCAGCAGTGCCCATAAGCAACGCCATAAAGCAATCGGAGATCCATAGTGTGCTTCCTTGATGAATCTTCCACTGTAATTTGCCTACAGCAGGGAACAAATAGTATCAATACATCAAAAAATCTTTAATCGTCATAGACACTGAAACAAATGAATCTACAGCAGCAAAGAAAAACTACGAAAATTAATTGAGAAATTCAGGCGGTCTGACCCTATAGTTCTTCAGTTTGAGGATTTTGATCCTAATCTCATCCCCATTATTATGAATAAACTCATCATATATCAGAGGTGATTAAAGAAAAAAATAGACTCTTCTTGTTACTGTTGGTTGATATCATTTCGTAAGGAGATTGAGATTCTGCATTTCATCTTATAATACACAAATCAATCAGAAACTCTGTTCTCAACCACTCAAAGCATCAACTGACAACTACAGAGCTCAGATACCATTGATCCCAAAGATTCAGTACCTTCACCCTAATTGATCATGTTTTCTAAGTGTAGTCCTCATATATCAGAAGATGCACATAATGAATACCGCTGAATGAACCAGAAAATGCTGCAAATGTACTGATCAAAATACCCAGCATATAACTCAGAAATATATCAAGATTATGATTAATAATAAAATTCTTTGGTTTCAGCACTTTTTTCCTAGTTTATCCCATATATTTTTATCATAATGCCAATTCTTAAATACAATACCCAAAACTGTCATTATATTTTTGTAAGGAAATAACCCTTTGATATACATCACATAATCAGACAACAGCAGAAGTTCATTCAAACGGTTCTCAAATCATTCAGTAATGAGTAAACAGCTCAGACATCAATCAGAATTGTAATACAATTTCTCAAAAATATAAGAAAATCGAGTTACCGAGCATGAAGAGTAGAGCAAATACGATCCCAGAGATCCATGATTTCCCTACCACATATGTACTTAGAACCCCCTTCAATCCCATTAATGCAGATCAAATGTCCGAACCCGTTGCAGTGAATCAAACCATGCAAGAGATGCGTTTGCAGATCAAAAGCACCCTCATTAAGAGGCTTATTCCACTCATCATGCCCAGGAATTATGAAATGATACTTCCTTTTCGACACGAAATGATGGCTCCATCCTGCAACCATGTTAAGAAAAGAAAAAGATTCTCAAATACCCCTGTCAAGTAACACAAAAAAATTAACGCAAATCTCAAACCCCAGATCAAAACTCCCCCAAGCCCAGTTCAAAACTAAAAAAAAAACAGAGAAAAAGGGTCTCCATTTTCCCACCCACCAGCACACCGGCAGTAGTCGCAGAAGGGTCTATCAGAATGCTTCACATTTTCTTCAACAGTGTATAGGGGGAGAACTGTTCCTCTGTTCTCATACACCAAGAAAGTGCACCAGATGGGCATCCCGTCCAAATCGTAGTCCTCAGGCTCCGCGCATTCTCGAAGAAACTGACGAATGTTATCGCGAAATGCGCCGGTGAGAGAAAGGGGGAAGCCGGGCTCTCCGAAAGAGTGGAGGCCATAAAACTTGGATGGTGCTACGTTTCTTTTCATGTTGGATTCAAGAACAGGAGGTGCCATTTTTTGAGAAGGGCCTTTCTGTTTCGATTCAAGATTTCATTACTTGAGATTTTGGGTGTGTGCTAGAGAGAAGCAGAGACGGCAAGAGCGATTTATGGTTGAGGACTTAACAGTTACTCAGGAGTTTGAAGTTCGGTGCAAGAGAGTCTCAATTTCAAATTTCCGTTGCATTAAACTGCATCGCGCGCTGTAGAATGTCGATTAAGAGGCTCTTTAGCTAAGCTTATTTAAAATTTCTTATTAATTGTTTTAAAAGGCTGAGTTTTTATTTTTTAAAATATTTAGATAAAATAAAAATCTTAAAACTTATAAACATTCCATTTAATTCATTATATGAGGCTGAGGGTCCAAAGTTGAAGTTGCATAGCTGAATCTTGGAGCCACCATTAGCAACCAAATTACCATCTTCTTGTCCACTGTCTTCTTCGGCAAGAAGCTGCTAATATTAGCTCCATGCTCTAAGATAGACGCGTACAAGCTATGTGGAAGTTGATAACTCAAGATCATGAGTCTAAGCTGCTCCAACATCCATCCACATGTGGTATTTTGGGCTTAGCTCTCAACCTTAATTCTCCCGCCGCTAATTACGGAGTAGGTACTGTGCTTTCTATTACCTCAACTCAAGTACACATTCGCTTCATTCATATTTTAGTTTACTTCTTTTTACTTTCATAAGACATTATTTTGTCCTTAGATCCATCTTTATGGGATGTCGCACATCATGCAAATGTGATGTGTCTTTGTTATTTAATATACATGTGTATTGGTTGTATATATGATATATGCAATATTAAAACCACATTACAAAAATTGAACAATATTAATATTATTTTACGTGTAATTTGCAAAAGATAAAACATTAATCTTTTTTTTTTTACTAAAAGATAAAAAATTATAAAAAGAAGACTATCTAACAGTCCTAAATTGTAATGTCTATAAGCTACTAAATTACTTGAACATTAATGTTAAATATATTCAAGGATATACAGTATTTTTGGTTCCTCAACAAGCATGCTTATATGTTCACCCCCATAGAGGACAATTACAGTTGTTGATTCTGAATCAGGATTTGTAAATAACATAAAAAAACGAAAATTAAGCAACATAACAATAAAAAAAATACCAAGACAACGTACCAATGCATTACATTATAATATACTACCCCACACAGTGGGAAGATTATGTTTTACAAAAAAACCCAAAACAACAAAAGGACAGTCATGCTAGGGGGAACCATGTTTGCTTTTTCTGAAACAAGCTTTATCCTTTAAAGAGACAAACTAAAGCACAATACAAAGGCAATGTTTGGATTCATGTTTTCGCATTTTCGACACAAAATAAAACACACACAATATTTATTTTTGACACACACAATATTTATTTTTGAATTTTTATACCTTATTTGTGTGTTTTTTTATTTTTCAACTTTCTATATAATATATATATATATATATTTAATAATATAAAAGATATATGATTTAACAATAAACAGTTATTTTTGTCTCCTAAAAATACAACATTAAACATACAATATTTATATACATACATATTTATATATAAAAGAGAGATATGATTTGACAATGAACAGTGAGTTTTGTCTCCCAAATCCTAATATCAAACTTACACCACTTATTTTAAAATATTTTAAATTATTTCAAAACACAAATTCAAACATACCATTTATTTTCAACACACACTTACTTATGTCTATCTCTTACTCTCTATCTCCAAAATACAAAATAAAACACTCAAAATATAAATCCAGACATAAAGAAACATTCTTCTTCACCAAGTATAAAAAAAAAAGAAAAAAAAAAAGTTGAGGAAGCTAACTTATGGTACGCTGGACGTGGCATATTCAAATGCCTATCTCAAGAAATCATGACCATCCTCCTCCAATAAAGCTTCCCTTCTTGCTAGGTTTCACTAATTTTTCCTTCCTCTAAGCAATAATTTTTATCTCCACAAGCTAGGGATTTGCAAGCAATTTTTCCCTTCTCTGACGTTAGAAACTCCCGTTCTTCATTCTTTTGAATAAAAAATTTGATATAATTAACATGTGCTGTCTATTTCTCCTCCAATGAAAACATGAGTTGGCAAGCTGACATGGTTATTTTTTTCAAAATCAACCATGCCAGACAGTGTCATCTCCTATTTCTTTTTTCCACGTCACCAAAGGTAGCCGGACATATTAGCATTCCCCAATTTCATAAGGCCATGCACGCCTCACATGAACAATTCCTGCAAAATTAAAATTTTGTGTCTTGAATTTGCTACATTTAAAAAAAAAATGATGTAATGGAAGAAGACAACACGTGTTAAAGAAACATGTGTCTATTTTCCTCCAACAAAAACATGAGTTGACAAGCTGACATGATTATTTTTTTTAAAATCACCCATACTGGGCAGTGCGATCCCCTATTTCCTTTTTCCACATCAACAGAGGTAGTCGGACATATCAACATTACCCAATTTCATAAGGTCACGCACACCCCACGTGAACAATTCCTACAAAATTAAAATTTTATATCCTGAATTTGCTACATTTTTTGAATTACTATCCTGAAATTCTATGTTGGATTGCACTTGGACCAAAAAGTGCCAGCGCCGCTAAGAAAGTGGATGAAATATGCATTTTTTCCTTTATAATGGTTTTAAAATGTAACAGATTATCTACAATATTGTATATATATATATAAACAGTGCTATAGATACAAAGTGACTATCTTGACCCTAATGCTCCAAGTTTTGTAATCCTTAAAATACCGTTTAACTAATAAGATAACTAACTTATTCAAATTTTCAACTGATAAGATAAGTTACTTATCTATTTATTTAATTTTTTTATATTATTTACTATATACACACAAAAACCATACGACCTAGCTCTGTCAAATTTAGGTGGAAAATTCGGTGCAACTTACCCATATAATTTAAGTAATCAACAAAACGCTGCAGTTCTCTTCACTTGATTAACCAGCATTATGTGCGTCCCCTAATCCCTTAATAGCTTGTATTTCTTATTTCATTCTTTTTTATATTGTACGTTTTAAATCAAAATTACTAACGCACTTAAAATCAACACTTGCCACATCAAATGAGATCACCATTCCTTTTACGACCAAACAAACCATCGAATGAGAAATTCAAGAGAAAAATGAAACCTGGACTAGGGGAAGAAATGAAATAATTTACTCGCACAAGAAATGATTCAAAATGCTAAAGAACTTCAATGGAGAACATCAAACTTAAATAAACTCTTACGGACTTGTGGTGGAATCGGCATATTTTCTGAAGTTCTCAAGGTTGCTCGGGAACAACGCCTGTACTTCCTAAATAAATTGCATTCGTTCTGATTAAGTGAGAACCTAACAAATAGTGACAATACTTGAATCAGCTGGCCTCCAGAATACACACCTTGAACCAGTCATAATAGATACTACGCTTAGGATCTCGGCCATATAAATGTACGAGAAAGAGGATTATGGAAAATGGGAGTGTATATTGTAGTTCACACTATATTTACATGATCTCGTTCTTATATATTTTCTTTTCCTTTTTAGTCCTGGGCAGGGAGGAGCATTGGGAAGCGTTTCAACAACCTCATATATATTCAAGTTCTTTGATCCCATAATACCAATGACGCCAAAATCCGTCCCCAAACCAGTGTAGCCATGTAAACCCAGGAGATATTAACTTCACTCTACTGGCCAGGATTTCCCAGAAGTCGCTCCACAGCAGCATGGATGTTTCCTGCAGTGGCGATCAGTGCTCGGATGTTTTCTTGGGTATCAAAGAAGCCCATTTCCTGTAACTGAGAGAGTTGTGCGGCATATAATTCTTCAGGGGGCGCTGTAGTAAAACATAGAACAAATATACAATCATGAGTGCTTTAGATATAGAGTGTGAGTGTGAGTGTGTGTGTGTGTGAGAGAGATAGAGAGTGAGAGAGAGAGAGAGAGAGAGAGAGAGAGAGAGAGAGAGAGAGAGGGATGTGACCTTGAGATCTGTTTGGAGTTGTGGTGCCACCAACAGCCCCAAGTCCACCAAACATGTTCATCAACATATCCAATCCGACATTGGCTGTTCCAGCTAACATATCATAGCAAATATGTGAGATAAACAACGAAAACTAAGAAATATATGCAACTAGGATTTCAGTTGACAAGGGTTGCAGATTCTGCCAGCATTGGTCCAAAATGTTAAAAACAGCCACTTCCTCAGATTAAGGGGGGGCGATTTTTTTTCTTTTTTCCCCCCAGCTAAAGCTCATCAAACATACAGCCATTTTCAAATTAATAAAACGCTTTCTCATGGAAACATATGAAGAAAATGAGTATTGTCAGTGGCTTGGCTTTGCGAACAAAAAAATAAACCGAAAATGTGTTACATCTCAAGTATACCTCAATGAACAAAAGCTGCATACAACCCGTAGCAGATCACTTGCTTACAATATCCTCAACTATTTTTGTTTTTCCCATAAGCATTTCTTTTTACAACAATCTCCAAACTAAGTTGAATTTCAGGATCAAGGCACTTATATACAGGGAATGAAAATTTGCTACACAGAAACAGGTAATATCAGATTATTAAAATAGTGGAACATAAAGTCATACCAAGTCCATCTCATCTAAAATTAAATGTAACATAGGCGGAATGCAAATTCATGTCATAATCTTACCTGTTCCACCAGCATTTTGTCCTGGTTCTCTGCAATATACAGTGAATCAGTTAATTAATTAACAGAATTGCAACTCTGGAGTTTGGGGTATCACTTCACAAGTATCCAGAGAACATGCCGAATATTTGAATCCGAGGGGTGCCAAGAATTCAAATGCAACAGGACAGTGCCAAAATATGTTGAAGTATAGAATTTCAGCCACCAAGTTCCCCAGAGTTCATATAAAAGAAAAAGTCATACTTACCGAGATGTCTGGTTACGAAGTTGAGATGACAGAGCTTGGTGAAAATTCAGAAGTTGCTGAGACATGAGGAAAGTAAAGAATTCAAAGGCCTAACAGGAATGGGGAGCAGAAAATAGATTATATGAAACAAAATTATATATGAATATCTGATTGAGTTTCCACACAGAGAGTCACATTTGGCTAAACATTATTCACTATGTTTCTAGTATCACATATAGCCTCCAACATTATCTTCTACAGAACCCACGCATAAAACCTTAGAATATGCTTCTGCTGATGCATATCAATTTTTTATTTCATACATGTCTTCTTCAAATCTTCGAGTAAATGTAGCACCTCAATCCAAGAAGCAACTCAAACAAGGAAAGAGGAAATGACAATTCAAAGGAGTATGAATTGGTAATCGATTGCATACAATCATCACCAAGAAAGGGACTATGACTGGTCACTGAAGTATAGCCTACAATCAAAGAATTCTGCATTCTCGTTTAAGGAACTATGACCACTTCGTCATCACCAAGAGAAAAGAAAACAGAGACAAAACAATACCATCCTTCTAACACATTTACAAGTGAAAAAACTAGAGGAGTGAAGGAGAAGCTGCACCATTTAAGACAACATTAAACCAGAAGAATATAAAGTACCTACTATGATAGATTTAACTCATAAAGACAGCTGAAGAGAGTTCTAAATGGTGATAATTCATTTACAACAACATAAAAATACATACAAGTAGAAAATATAAACGCAAATCTGTGCCTTCTTTCTCGTTACCTACCCAAACCCCTCACCCTTCTGTAATGGGTTCATCAGATTGCATTTCCACCAATAAGTCTTTCACACTTTTCAACAGGGATACCATTTCTCCTATATGTTTATCAATGCAGTGGCACGAAATCTAAAACTCCCACTAGCATTGCACACACATTTCCCAGATAGCTTGCATTCAGGGCAACCACACATTACAAACGAACAACCATAGATGTTGCAAGCCAGGAATATTCATCGAAGATTTACCTGCATTGTCTCAGGAGAAGTCAATTGACGAATAAAATCAGGATTTTGCATCATATCTCTAAGCTGAGGATTGGAATCAAGCATGCTCTGCAGCTGCGGATTGAGGCCAAGTATCTGACATCCACGCATGGGAACAGCATGAGATTTGAGGAGAAATGTACCACAGAAAAATAAAGGAAAGGCAAGAGAGAAACAATCCAATAGTCAAAGAGAACTTAGCAACACCTGATTCATGTACTGAGGATTAGATAAGAGATTACGCATCATCTGAGAAATGGTGGGATTTTGCATTAACTGATTAAAAGAGGTGAGATCTGGTACAGAACCCAGCATTTGCTCAAAACCTGGAAAACCAGGTCCACCCAAGCCACCAGGTGACACAGGCCTCACCTCACCAGTAGGGTTGGACCTCACACCTGAGTTTGTCTGCGTTCTTCCAGCTGCAAAATTTCAGTTTAAGAACACTAACAAGGCTGTTCCAAAAACTTCACTGAACAATTATACAAATATATATCTGAAATTGAAAACTGAGTATTTGAATTGAATTGAACCCACTGAAAACAAACAACTAATACAAATTTGACAAGACAAATTAATCTTTAGGAACAATTCGAAGATGTGTTGGCCTCAGACAGGATAGCTTTGTATACTAAATAATAAGATCTGAAATATTTTGATAGCTTGCTGAACTCTTTTTTTGTCCCAGTTTGTCTCATTTAATTGTTAGAAGTCCTTACTGGTCCATTGAATGGTCACAAGATACACATTACAAACTCTTACAATCTGAAGCAGAAACATACACCCAAAAAGAAAAAAGAAAAAAGAAAATGGAACTCACAGAAAAATCAGTCAGTATTGACAGAAAACAGGAAACAAACATAATAACATCACATCTAGAGCACTAGCAGCTCCAGTCCAGTTACTGTATATAACAAGTCTTATACATAATATTCTGTAATTTAACTTCTGTAAACAATTAAACAGATAAGTTAGCAAAGAAAGCAAGGAAAAGTTCTTATGGAGTAGCACATTCCACCTAATATGCCCCAAGTCAACCTAATAGGACTTAATAGAAAAGGGACTGGTAAGGATACTTCGCTCAATACTTGTAGCAAAATTAATCACTAGCTAACAACACAACCATAAAACTAAATAGTGTGGGCAGAACAAGACTTACTTCCAGTAGAGACCCAAGGATTGGGAAGTGGATTTGTATTTGGAGCAGGGGAATTGGTTGTACTTTCAGGTCCAGGAGTCGTGGTACTGGTGGAGTTCTCTCTTCGGGGGGCCCCACCTTGAGCTCCCAACAGAGCCGCAAATGGATTTGATCCCAAGTCAGAACTATTGTCACCTGTCATGGTTGTTGCATTAAGGAAGGGTTCTTGCACATTCTCATACATTCTTCTCAGCATGTTAAAACCCTCAGGAGAAGATTCAATATTGCTCATTGCCCTGTCAGTGTTGCGCATCATCTCACGCATTATTTCAGGGTTCCGTGCTGCCTCCATTGTCTGACGTAGGGTCGCGGGATCATTAAGTATGTGTGCGAGCTCCGGGTTACGATCCATGACCTCACGCATTTGAGGATTGTTCACAATAAAGTTACGAATGGTTTCAGGATCATTCATTAAATTCTGAACTAGAGGCATATTTAAAAGCTCTCTAATCATGTTGGGGTTTTGAGTTAACTGTTGCTGCATCTGTTCCATCTCAGGAAGTGCAATTCCAAATAAACCATTGCTGTTTCCTAGACCATTGAGGCCGAGTCCAGGAAACAATGAAGACCCAGAACCAGATCCTCCAAGTGATCCACCTTGATTAGAGCCACCATCCGTGGTTGAAACTGGATTAGCACTTCGAGCCCCAGCACCAGTTGTAGCTGCACTATCTGCAGGCGCAGCTGTTGCAAAACCTCGAACCAAGTGGACAGTGTGATCGGCCTCCAGACCTATAAATCAAACAGAACAGAAGGATTTAATTATGCAAAACTCCATTTGACAGCTAGCATATAACTGGAGAACATTATGTGTCAAGCTTTAACGATTTTATACTTAAGCAAGAGGTAAAAAAATTTGATTGAGGTACAGCTCAGGAGAGAGTAGAGAGAGCATAAGGAAAAGAAGTAGAAACTTAAAAGTTAAAACGTTCAAGATAGAAATGATGAGAGAGATATATACAAGGTCAGTACTTACCGTGGTGTCACCAGTTGACGTGACATCAAACAGCACATGTATGGCTACAAAGTGCCAAAACAAATGACTTTCCTTAAGAGACCCATGTGATTCGTGCGCAACAAATACTAACAGTGTCATCACCAATATCATCTCACTTCATATACCATGATGTCACCAGTTCTGATGTGACATCAAACAGGCAAATGTATGGCTCCTAAGTCCCAAAACAAATTACTTCCCTCAAAAGACCCATGTGGTTCATGCGCAACAAATACTAACAGTGTCATCGCCAATCTCATCCCAGATAAAATTTTATATTACAAGTTAAATTTGCAATTATCTACTCTAACATCAGTGTTTTCCAAATTTCTTCCAAAGCATCCTCATTACATAGTAAAGTTATGCCCAAAACGATATGCCAAATTTTCCTGTCCTGACTTGATCACTAGCAGTTGGAGATCTGATTAACACAATTCAGCCTTGCCATCCAAATGAACTGATGCCAAAATTAAACCACCTAATTCCATTTGGAAATGTTAATCTTCTGTTTTCAGAAACATATTCTATACCAAATTTGAGTAAGGAGTCAAAAGTAAGGTCGTGTCTAAAACAAAATTTAGTGGCAATGCTTATATAATTTCAAATGAGAGTGGGTATGATCAATAATTACATTAACCACAAAGAAAGGTAGTTGAATTAAACCTTAAAACTAAGTAGAAGTAAATACGAGTATATAGAAAAGATGATTTACATTTTGGCAGTAGCAAGAGCAGATTTCTCACTTGACTATTTTCTTTCCTTTCCTCTATCTATGTAATATAGTAAATTCTACCCCTTGGAGGCTAGTCTTAAAAGAAGACCCATCAAATTAGCCCATCATTAGAACATGGGTAGAGCACATAAACTATTCAAACAGTCCCTGCAATAATGTTATACCAAGGAAGAAAATGTAAAAGAGCTGGGAAGCAACTTAGAGGAAAGATGCAATTTTCACCAAAGCAGCATCACAACTAGTTCTGACAGCATTGTTTAGCTTAGGTGATTAACAAAACTATATAACAAATAAAAAAGATGAACCAATGGAATTGAGACCACTGTGCTATTAGTTACAGTTACTCAGTTAGTACTAATTAACTGACTTGGTACAAACCAACTTAGAATGTAATACAAAATGGCTACAACTCTAAGGAGCTTAGATCTATTTTCTCTTTCTGTTACCAGTAGCTTCTAAAAATGTAATCAGTTCAAATGATTCTTGAAGTAATGCATTTGGTTGTACTTCTTTCTTTAGCTACCTCTCCTCTCTTCTTCTCAACTCCTTCTCTCTCTCTAGCTTAGAACATTACATTTGGTATTCAGAGCCAGGCTTTCTGAGCTTGCACTATTCAGCAAACAAACACAATATACAAGCAGAGAAAAAAAAAAGGAAAAGAAATGGTGGATGACACTAGGCTGAAAGAGGTCCTAAAGGTTCAAAGGAAACAGGAACTATAGCTAATGAATGAAAGGGCCCCAAGGCAAGCATGTAAGCAACAGATACAACCTCAGTTTGATAGCATGATGAGCATCCAGGCTGCATTGCAACATTCGTACACTGAGCTGGTTGATGGCCTAAGGCTGATCCAGCAACGGCTCCATGGTATCATATCCAGCAAGTGCAAAGTTATAATAAAATAAATCAGTTTTGGGGGGATGGTTTGACGGAACAGAATGAGAAGAGTCATCCCCTCAGCAACAGTCTCACTCGTTTCAGAATGACTCAAGCACCATGGGGTCACAGGACCAAGGTCACCCTATTCTAAATTTGAGTTTCCTAGATTCAATGGGGATGAGCCACGGTCTTGGATCAGAAAATGCATCCGTTACTTCCATATTGTGCACACAATACCTGAAGATGAGAAGGTTCCTTTGGCTTCAGTTCATTTGGATGGCAAGGCAGAACTGTGGTACCAAGGCCTTGCTGAAGGTAGAGGTATGCTTGGCCTCACTTCATGCAAGCCGTCTACGAAAGGTTCGATGGGAATGACCCTGGTGTGATATTAGGGGAATTCACTAAATTACAGCAGCAATTGAAACAGTGGAGAACTATATGGAAAAATTTTGAAGAATTAAAGTTCCATGTCATGATTTATAATAGTGAATTTCCCGAGTCTTTTTATGTCACATGTTTTCTGAATGGTTTAAGGCAGGATATAAGGAGACCCGTGGTAGCTGCAAGGCCTACGAAGCTACACCAAGCTTTGACAATAGCCAAACACAAGCAGCATACAGTGGACGGAATAATGGAAAGAGTTAACAAATCTACTAAATCCTCACAGACTAACAGAAATTTTACCAACCCCAAACACAACCCATTATGTACCATATACACTACATAAATCCTTTAAAATTCCCTACCAAAGCTACAGAATTCAGCCCACAAAACAGAAAGATTTTGACACATGCAAAGACGCAGGAGAGGAGTAAAAACTTGTCCTACTATTGTGATGAGCCTAAAAGCCCGGCCACAGATGTAAGCAAAAGGTCCTATGTTTTTATCATTAGTGAGGAGGAAGAGGATGCCATGGATTGAGTCCTGCAAGAGGATAACCATGGATTCAGTCCTGCAAGAGGATTCTCAAGTCAATGAGGAGTTGGAGGTGGAGGACATAACTGTGTCCTTAAACGCTATGAGTGGCACCACTGATCTTAACACTTTGAGGGTCAGGGGTGTGGTTTATAAAAAAAGGGATTCACCTGCTTATTGACAGTGGTAGTACCCACTGTTTCCTACATGAAGACACAGTTGTAAAGCTGAGGTGTAAGCTGGAGGGTATTACTCCAATGTCTGATGGCAGCAAATTGGCCAGTAAATTGTATTGTCCTGATTTTTCTTGGGGAAATGCAGGGGCACACCTTCTCTTACCCGGATAGAACACTGAGACTTGGACAGTGTCACATGGTACTGGGAGGGGTTGGCATAGTCCAGAAGAATTTGACTATGACATCATGATGGTAATAGTAACTAGGAAAGGGGGAGAAAGACATGAGGAGAAAGTTGTGCTCCAAGCTCAGACCACCCTACAGCCTCCTCAATTACATATGATCACAGCCAGGTCTGTGTAATCTGCTTAAGGATGGGACCTATGGTCTTGTTGGTCAATTATGTTCTAACAGTACAGGCCACTTGTGTTCTATCTCTATAGAGCAGACTTTTATTTCTGTTAATTTAATTGTTGAACCTTCTCATGAATTGTTGACATTGATTGATTCTTTTAGTGATGTGTTTCAGGAACACAAGCTACCACCTCACTGGGAAATTGAACATCAAATCCTACTGAAAAAGGATGGTATACCTAAGAAGATGCCTTCCTACAGGTATAGCTATGTACAGAAAGGTGAGATTGAAGTTATTATTAAGGGTATGCTTGATGCTAGAATTGTTAGGCGAAGTCAAAGCCCCTTTGGGTCACGCGTTCTCCTTGTCAAAAAGAAAGATTGTACTTGTAGAATGTGCGTTGATTATAGACACTTAAATACCATGATAGTGAAGCATAACTTCACTATTCCTATCATAGATGAACTCTTAGATGAGCTCCATGGTTCCTGTTTTTCCTCCAAGATAGATCTCATGTCTGGATAATATCAAATCAGAATGAAAACTGAAGATGTTTTGTAAGACAATTTTTGTTACGCACCAAGGCCACTACGAGTTCTTGGCCATGCCTTTGAACCTTTGTAGTGCCCCCTCCACTTTTTGATCTTTAGACCTTTGACAAACATCACAAGGTTGAACCCACTCCACCACATCAGTTTTCCACATTTCACTTCTCAGAAAACAAGTTTGTCACAGGCACACACCCTCACCTACTCTTCCTATTTACAATGACCATGGCCTATGCAGGTTTTATCCAGCTGCCATCTTGGTTTGATGTTTTATCCATCACCATAATGAAGCTGTTTCTCAGCTTCTCATCCAGTGGGAAGGCTTCTCACCTGCGCAAGCGACCTGGGAAAACTACCAGAGTATTGCGGCTCAGTTTCTTTCTCCCTAACCCTCGAGGACAAGGGTCTCAAAATCCAAGGGGCAATGTTGCAACCTTGGCTGGAGAAGGAAAACAAATCAGCCACCGAACAATTACAATCAATTTGGACAGAGAGATCAAGGGCTCGGTTACTAATCCACACGAAAGCATTTTGCGTAACTTGGGGACAATCCAATTTAAGAGGGGCGACGTCGTTTCAGTGAGCGAGTCCATCACATCTAACGACATAGATACATGCGATCCAACATCTACGACTTAAAGGAGCTAAGAGCATGCACAGTGCTCACTTCCATGGCAGCACCGCATCATGTTCCCAGCTGCATGCAATTTCCCCAATTATGTGTTTTGTTACTTCTTTTCTTTCTGTTGTTATTAAATTCCTTGTTAGTTAGATCTATTTTCTATTTCTGATACCAGTAGCTTCTATAAATGTAATCCCTGCAAATGATGAAGTAATGCATCTGGTTGTTCTTCTTTCTTTAGCTACCTCTCCTCTCTTCTTCGCAACTCATTCTCTCACTCTAGCTTAGAACATTACAGAAAATGACCAAATTAATCGATGAAAATCCAAATCTATTCCACAGAAACCAAAATCAAGTCACCCGCCGAGGTCGTATTCCCACAACCATACACTAGCGTAAGTTCCTTCCAAATTCATATCAACAAATAAATAGAACTGAAAAGATCCACCTTGTACAATTCTTCATAAACAAAATTGAGGGAAAAAGAATAGAGAAACCGTCAGTTAGTATACCGTAGCTTTGAAGGGTCTGATCGTCCTTCAAGATGCGGCCTTTGTAGATCAGACGCTGTTGCTGAAGGGGGATTTCACATTTCTCAGCAAGGATTGACTTGAAAAATTCAACTTTCGAGTTCAATTTCACCTGAACAGCGAATTTCGAGCCGTTCGAGCAACGGATGTTCACCGTCACCTCTTCCGTAACGGCGTTGCATGAATCGCCTCCTTCATTGGCCACGTCGCCCCCTCCCATTATACTAGTAGTGAACCTCGATCAGAAACCCGGAGAATCAAGTATGGATCAAGCGGCAGTGGAATTGTGAACCCTAGCCTTACGGGACTCAATTTTTCTCCCTCCTTTTCCTCTTCTTTTTAATTAATTTTTCTACTTGTCTCGAATATTCCGAGAGAGAGAGGAGAGAGGGCGGGTGTAAAAAGAGAATAAGTTAAAAACCAAGGTCCTAAAGCGCAATCAATTATCAGCAAAGGACTGCAATCAAAAAGCCCTTGGCGTGTGTTTCTTTCTGAAATATTCATGCGCTAACAAATTATATCCAACATATTTGTCCAATAACTCACCTACCCATTGCAATTTGCATGTAATTAGACAAGCCCATGATCACCATTATTCAAATTTGCAATCATTATAATAGAATATGAGCAGGTCCGTAGGTATAAAATATGAACCTATAAAATATAATACTAAAAAAGTTTATCCGTTAATTTAAAATCATTGAATTTGTAATATTTTTTTATAAATCAACCGACTGGATTTATTTATTATAAAAAAAATCTTAAATTTTGTTAATATCATCAAAGGGGTATTCACAAAGTAATTATGTTCAGTTTTTATCCGTTCTTATGAACAATTAGTGACTTAAGATTTCAACGTATTATCACAATTTCATTTGCAAGCACCAAAAAACACCTCATTTAACAATGGAATACTACAATGTATTTCCTTATCTCATTTTCACACTATAATCATTCAAAGCAAAGTATCAATCCAATACTGCATTCCTCATGAATTATTAGCAGCACAAATGACAGACTTCATACATCAAAATAATATGAATAAGAAATAGTACATATACAGATTCTACTGACCATTTACTTATTAAAAAATGTAGATTGTCGATGGTCTTAGTTTGTTGTGTGAGTTTTTTCCCAATTGATCGAGCTCCTAGTAAGATTTCAAATATTGACTCATTTTAATGTTCATATTTTCATAAATTAAGAATTGAAGATAAATACTTATGTCACTATGTTAACCAACGTTTTCTAGACAGGTTTGACAACACCTCTCTTCTAATTCACAAATTCTCTCCGGACCAAACTGAAACTGATACAGATACCACTTTTACTCCAAATATTCTCTTATGTCCCTAGTTTTACTTTCAATAAGAATCGTAAAAATTAAAATTTCTATACAGTGAGTTATTTAAATTTCAGTATAGTCTGGTCTAAACTACTAAAGATTTGTGTCCACTAATTCAAAATTCTCTTAAATGTTATATACTCTTTCGAAATCATAATATTTTCATAATCTCTTTTACGTACATACAAATTGAACATTTATATCTCAAGTTATAAGGTTTTTAATACACCTAATTTGAATTACAATAGAAACAGAGGAATAGAATATTTTTCATATTTTACCCCTTTAAACGAAAAATTTAGCTTATGCTCAAAACTAATATGGAATATAAAAATTCTCTCTTTTCTTCTCCCTCTCTCCCCACTGCCTCACTCTCTCCTTTCCCTTTTCTTGTTTAACGTCTATAGTTGATATAGATATATATAATTATGTGTATATATATATATATTTATATATACGTAAATGCTATTATATATAAAGGAATTATGATGAAAATTCCTCTCTTTCTTCTCCTTATTCCATCGCATCACTTTCTCATTTTCTTTTTTCTTTATTTTGTTTTGTTGATTTAAATATGTAGTATTTATAAGTATGTATATTCACTAGTTACTATGTTAACCCCACAATTTCTATTAGTTAAATATTTAAATGCCTACAATAATCTATCTTGTCATTTTTAATTTTTAATTAAACACAAAACACTGCATAAGTTATCGCACCGTATATCAATGTTCTTGTTCAAATAAGTGAGAAATCTATGTAAGAAATTTGCGGGTATACATTTGTAATAATTGATACATTCATATGATGAGTATCATATTTTATCAATGACAGACATATGTGTTTATGCACTTTAGTGGGTGCTTTACAAATGGATTGTCAAGTTCACATAATTGGCTAATAGGATCTGTCAAATGGAAACCCGTGAGGCATGATTGGTATGACCGGAACTCTTTAACTGCGATAGTACAAAAATTAGTCATTTGACCTGAGAAGCCATTACAACCTTGTATATGGGATGACTGTATTTTGGTCCTAACTGATGCGGCTGCGATATTGTGTGGTTGCCAAAAGTCATGTACTAGTATAGTCAGAACATGCATAGGAGTTGGTGCATTCCAATAAGGGATCCATTACCCATCATGAAATAACGATAATCTCCTATGTTCTCCAATGTTGATCCCCAAAAGTCTGTATACATAGCCGTCGATCTAATAAGAGGATGTTTCCTATGTTAATTAATAAGAAACACAATCAAGAGTGGACATAGTTTTCAAAGTAAAGTATTGGAAGTGCCCTAAATTTTGATAAGGAGATAGTTTGGTAGAAAAATCGTATCTATATGGTATCCGCAGTTTAAGGTATACACCATTTTCACCTATTTTTTAGTGACATGAACTGTTGCTAGACAGCCTCCTATGGTAATGAATACTTTTAGATTGAAGGATCAATCAAAAAGTGATTAATTGAATTAAATTTAATTAAGTTAAAGCAAGTTAATTGTCGAATTAAGTAATACAAGTACAACACTAGCTGAAAGCAGACCTATAACACACAAAACACTAACTATATTAAGAATTAGTTGGGGAATTAATTTTGATTGAAAAATTAATTATTTAATTAATTCTGAAAGAGAGATGATTAATTTGAAGGAGTTTAAATTAATTACTTAGATAATTAGACTATTTATTGAGGTCCCATTTGATAGGAGATCCACCATGTCAATAATTAGAATAACTATATATTTATATTTGGTATTTTTTTATTGAATTAATTAATTTTGGATTTAAAAACTAAATAAGAATTTGAGTTGGACTTGAAATTAATTGATTGAATTAATTTATTATTAATTCAAAATCAAAGTGCATTTTTAATGTGGTCAAGCTTAAGGGATCTCCAAAGGGTTGTAAGGACCTACCATGCAATGAGCACATTTGACTAGGGTTAGCTAAGCCCTTTGACTTGGACCAAACCACTCCCTCTATTGGCCAAGCATGCAAAGCTTCTTGGCTCCTTGTATGTCTTTATTTTATGTGTAGGGGTGGTAAATAAGCGGGTTAGTTCAGAGTTGAGTCGGGTCCAAATAGTTTGGGTTCAATATGTGTTGGGTTCAAATTGAGTTTGAATAATAGGTTGAAAATACGTTGGATTACAAATGGGTTGGATTGGAAGATGATAATCATTTCTTTATATTAATGTTAACAAAATTCAAAACTTAGATAATAATAAAATGACAATAGTTTTAAGCAACTTGTAATGTAATACGACTAAATTTGTATCATTTGTTACTAATGAAAGGCAATCACATTACATTAAATATTCATTTGTTAAATATAAAATGATAAGCTCATTTGTTATAATATTTTTAATGCAACTTATAATGTGATACGCCTAAATTTGTATTATTCATTGGTTGTGGAAAGTAATCGTGTTACATTAAATATTCATTTGTTAAATATAAAATGAAAAGCTCATAAGTTGTAACGTATTATAGAAATTGTATTTTCCGAAACAAATCATAAGACTAATAGTTGTGCAATCAATTTCTCCATAATTATTTGTAAAATTGAATTGTGAATTTTCAATCACAATCATAATAGCACATGTTAGCTCATTATAAATTATTATTAGATATTGATATTTGATATGTTCATTGAAATTTATAATATAATTGCATAGTCTCAATTTTTCAAAAAAAAAAATATATATATTAAATAGTTACATATGAATTGCAAGTTTTGACTATTTTATAAAATCCTTCAATTTTCTTTAATTTGTTTCTCATTAATTTGAAAATGATAGTTTACTAAATATATTTTGAAAAATTTGTTTCTCATAAAAAATATGAAAAGTTAGAAATGTATAAGTAGTTAGTAATATATAGTATAACTAAATTTAAGCAAATAAATAATAGATTGGACACTATTAAGACCCAACCCATATAAGATATATGGTGCAATCTTATTTTATCAAGGCAGATTCGTGGCAAGATAATGATCAATGTTCAAAAGCGGTATTATACCTATGAATTCCTGGCAAAAATTCGACGCCATGAAATGGCTTCATAGAAGACGTCGTCTCATGCTACAGAAGTTGAACAAAATGCCCAAAAACATAAAGAAAACCTCAACTCCATATTTCATATTTTTTATGAGAGAATAAACAGGTCAATTATCAGTATAGTCAGCAACGAGGAGAGATATACCACTCTTCATGACATGGCAAAGGCACAAGCCAATTTGCTTCAAGACAGAAAACAGACATGAGCGCAGTCTATGCAGGACTATGATATCAAGGGGACTAAAGTATGCTTGTTTTCGTATATGATAACCAACAGAACAAATGAGGTGCATAAATTTTATGATCGACTGCAGCCATCAAATGAACATGGATCCAAGGGAAATGTATTGTATGATTATCCGTATACAATAAGAACACCCACAACTCGCTACCCATCATCAGCATACAATGTAACTCATCTGGGTTAGTCGCGCTCACTGATTGCAGTCAGATGCTCGTCAATTTCTTCAGTTGACAAAACCTTGAAAACTGGATCTTCTTTCCTCACAACACCAACCTAGCAAAGATCAAATGATTTAATGAAGAAGCAATTCATTGTTCACAGTCTCAAGATAAGAGAAGTTGATTTGCCCAATTTTCATTAATACAATCAGGTTTTTGAAGATTCGGAAAGTTCAGGACCGAGCTTAGAAAAATAGTAGAGAATCAACTTTAGATGCCAACTTTTTGGGTGCAAATAAGTTGCTAACTTCAGAGCACGTTGACGAAATGTGAAAACAAAGAGCGATCAGCAGTCTTTTTGCAAAATAGAGAATAAACAACTATTGTAAAGAGAGTGGATTCAGTTTAGAGACCAGAAGACAAAACAATTACCTCAATTTCACTGGCCTTGAAATCTTCCTGTAGAACAGATTGCAGAGCTGAAATTGCAGTCTACAAATAAAAAAAGTAGAAATGTCAAAACGCTCAACCTTGATGTTAATGAGAAGATATACACACAAACAAACTCTTTTGCACTACTATCAGGAGAATGTGAATCACACAACCAAAGGCGTAGATTATGTAAGTACCATCTGTTCAGCTAGATCACATGCAGTACTCTAACTTTCGAGCACACATCTTTTCTGATTTTCTACAAGAATACTTTCTTAATCAAGAGTCATCATGCCCTTTTTAATTTCCTCTTCATCCAGACCCTCATCAAAACACTTAACGCAAGAAGGCTGCATTTACAATTATGGAGGCTAAGTGAATCTTCTTCTGCCCTGCTTCATCAAATAAGCTTCTTCGATTAATCATTATTATTTTATTCAATTTTTCCACTTAAATGATGTTCAGCATGTACAAGTCCCCGTATTTTTTTTTGGTTCAGACAAACATTGTTTAAGAAATAATACTTGTCCTTTGAATATTCTATGACTCTTTCATTATTACACCACCAAATAATGGATGATTAGAAAGTACTGGAAATGGATCAAATCACACTTTCCAACAGAAATACTCTAAACAAAAATCTGAAGAGTATTTTCCGAAAGAGGAAATTTAAACAAAAGCAAATTTATCGAACAGCATGTCATTAAACTTAAGACTGTTTACAAACACTATGTATAAGAACTTTTAGCTAATAGCTACTCTTTTGAGTGTGCACAAACAGAACGGCTATTGACATACTTTCAAGTCAAGCCAAAAAATTGCTACCCCTGTCTGCAAGAAGTTCTGTTTAAGTAACGATATGTACATTTAGCATACTGATTCTCAAGATAATAAAATTTTAACAGCACATATTCTTTAAGCATCTGAAGGAAGCTGTCATGGAGGTTCAGCAAAAAAGCATGATATAGAATCGTGGAATCTCTTTCCATCCTAGTTTTGCCCCATCACCTTTTTGTATCCAAAAATTGTATTTAGAAACAGCAAAAACAAAATGCCCCATCACTCAAGAAGACCAACTTTTGGTAAATGCTAGTAAAAAAGAGGAAAAAATAATAAGAGCTTTTCCTAAAACAAATTATTAATTATATCCAACCTGGGAAAAACAATACTGATGACATGGTCAATTCTAATCATCTCATAAAGTAGAACTGTAGCATGTACTCGTCAATTTTCATTGTACATTACAATATGTAAAATATAAGTTCAGACATTTGTGACATGTCATAGAGTAATAAAATACATCACCAGCCAGCCACTGAGAACCCGCTACCTTGTGCTTTAAGACTATCTCTTTAAGGTCAGAGATCAAGACATTTTACTCTTGCGCACACATGCTCCATCTATACGGAGGCAAAAGTGGATGACTAATCTAATATTGGAAATTCACCCCACATATATATAATATTTTTCCATCTTCTGAATCATCATTTGTCAAGATGTAAGGTTCCAGCACGCAATTTGGGTGTTACTAATGCAGAGACTTTGAGAAAACCAGGATAACACATTCATAAGATCCATGATTAACACACTAAGTCTTTTGGAAACTCCAGTCCAATTACCATTTCCATCATCACTAGCTCCAGATAACTTTCCAAATCACACTTGAAGGAACAACAGCATGAAGTATAGGTAATTTGGTTGGCAGATATAATCTTATCTAAAACATCGAAGTAGACATAGACAAAGGAATGCACACACATATGTTAATATTGCTGTCTGGAAGCTCTACGGTACAAATGAACAAACTTGTAGTCCCTAAAATATATTTCAGATTGAATGTTTTTTAAATTCTTAAATGAGTATCTGCATTTCAGTATACCTTTGTAATAACTATGAACCTTAATACCCCAAATTAGCTTCTGGACAAGGTGATAATTATTCTAGAGTCAACAATATAATGCTTTAGATATACATTTGGCTGAAACTCATCACCAAGAAGCTTTCCTACTGCCCTGTTAGTTAAAATCATGCATAATGTAGACGCTACTTGTAACATACTGAAAAGAGTAAAGGAAAGCCCATGCAGACATGATTTAACTGTGAGGCATAAAACTGTGTAGAGTGTGTGTCTCTAACAATTCCCATCACAAATGCACGATCCGAACAACTATGAAAATCATGTTACCCAGAAGAAAATGAAAGAAATAATAGATATAAATACCAAATAGCTCTGGCCAATTAAGACTGTCCAACTACAATGGTGTACCTAACATAGTGCCAGAAGCTTCATGACAAAGGCAGACACAGGACTAACGTAAAGACATGATGAATTGGAATATCAGAGACACAGAAAATGAGAAAATAATGAGGATTGTTACTTAGGATGATTAAGTACAAAACTATATATAGGGGTTAAGCTCATTGGAATCAAATCAAAAAACAAGAGAAACTCGAGATTATGTTCTGTAAGTACAACACATTACGAATAAATATACAGAATAGATGCATCCACATATCTAAAGTTTGAGATTTCCACTGTCATATGTTAGTTGCGTTTTATATACTTCGAGAGCAACACAGAGCAACAATGGAAAGAGTAAACAAGTTATCGAATTGGCGCATAGATTACAAACTATACTAAAACAATCAGATCAGGATCCAAAAACCAACGTCAATAAATAGCTCATTATGCATTCACTTTTACCTGCACAGTTTCATCAAAGGAGAATGCAGGATCATTTTTCATCTTCTTTTCTAAAAAGTTAATCGCTTCTTGCTCTTTCCCACCAGCGCTTGTTGCCTATCAGAAAACAAAATGGAAAGAAATGTTGTTTTCAACCCAAAACAGTGCCAAACAAAAAACAATACTAATGTAATGCCGTCTTCGATCTGAAAAAGGAAAGAGCAAAAATGCTGTCAATTCTTTTAGCAATGCCCATGAAGATCCCTTTCATTAGATCTCATTAACTTCTCAAGGGAACCAATGCATGATATTTCATGTTAGTATGGAATATTTCAGGAAGTTTCTTAGTAAGAACTCAACAAGGCCGGTAAAAATCCAGTTCTTTTAAGTTGGCTTAATCCCTTTTTAGGTATGTGCCTCAGGAGCAAGGCTGGCCTATCTTGTTGTTTCAAAGTTACAAGTCAATGGGCATTCTGGCAAAGCTTTACGGTACTCTTTCTTTATATCATTCGAGACAATACTATGTACGACTGGGAAATTCTATTACATATCTGATGACTAGTTTAATCTTATTTCAGTGCTTTTTCTTGAGCTGTACTGCAAGATCAAAGTTTTGCTTGAGCTGTACAAGATAAAAGTCCCATATAAAGTTCTATTTCACCCATCGTAATATAATCTATGATTCATCTTAAGAACATCTCCACGTTCAGGGAATCGCAAGCCATTTCTCTGTAAAAGAAAAAATATGGATTGGCTGATACTTCTCTCAATTAATGGAAGATGCCAATGCACAAAATCCATGTTGGATCTTCGAACCAGTGTAGATCATGTTGATAATAAATGAATGCGTCTAAATTGTGAAAGAAGAAAATCAGCAAAGACAGAAAACACTTATTAGTGAGCTAATTTTGAATGAGGAAAAGTTTACTTTAGAAGCAATTATTTGAAAAAAATGAATTTTCTTCCATTTATCTTTCCAAGAGCAAAGAAGATAAAATTAATTAATAAATCCATCATATCAGTACGGCAGTACCTAATTACCTTATAATATTCAATATCATTATGGGAAAAGTATTATCTCAAACCATTATTCCCTTCATCCCATTTATATCAGCTCATTTGACTCGGTAGAAAGCTTAGATGAAAAAAGGTGAAAACTTTGTGTATGTTACATTACTACCTTAAAATAATGGTCGATATTTAGTGGAGTTGCATTATTACTTTATACGAGGGTATTGCTGAAGGAAATTTTCTTTCTCAGAAAATAGAGCCTTATTTTGCAACACCCTGAAGAAGAAAGAAGAGTTAAAAGTTTGAGCAGAGGCACAAGAGGAAAGATAGCTTAACCACTGAGCAAGAACAGAATTAGTACAGAGTGTCTGAATTACATGATTTATTTGAAAAATGCCAAGCTCATAAGCCAACCAAGTATTTCAAGAACATTCTGTCACAAATGATGAATGCTCAATTGAGAATGTCAATAATGAGGGTCTCAGCCCATTAGAATTGTTGTTTAAAAGATTATATAATTTATCACTGCCAAGTCTAAGCAAATGCCTTACATACAAATTCCTACCAGTACCAAGATTCTTCATTTAATAAAAATTGACTGACAAGTAAAGTAGTCCCCATACACAAATACAGCATCTACAGACTTAAAAGTCCATGGATAAAAAATTAGTGACAGTCACAGCAAGGCTTACGGGTCCTTCCTATTCTGCCACAACTGAACATAGGAACTCAAAAGGCCACCTTGCGAACATAATAAAGCATGTTCGAGGCCAGCTGCTTATAGGAAACTTGGCTTGAAGGAGGATTAAGAGCAAGTTTTGTGTTATATGATTCAGTCAACTCTTAACATTTTCAGATACTAAAGATTTCTCTAAACAAACATCAGAATAGATGTCCGCATGCAATTGAAAGTTCAGTTGTAACAATTGTATGCAAATGGAAGATGCGGTAAAGGTATATGCATCTGAGGCAACATATCAACAAATGACAAAAATGGAATTATGAAATTTTCAAAAGAACAAAAGGTTCTATCTCAAAGATGATGTTCCTAATTACCTTATGACCGAAAAAATGACCAGCAGGATCACACTTGAAGAGCTGAGGACCTTTCTCTTCATCAATGCCCAATATCATTGCAACTTTATACAGAAAACAAGGCAAACCAATGAACAAAATGTATAATATGCAAGACAGAACATTTAGTTAAGCGAAGTGAATAGCACAAACCTACGCCAAGTGGTCTCATATATGCATGTTGTGTGTAAACCTGAGACTTGTCTGCAATCCTGCAGTGTTTGGACGCATTTACAACTAAAGATACACAGAAATACCGAACACAACACCTTAGATCAAATATTCAATGGATCTATTCTTATATGACTAGAAGTACATTTTACATCTCGGACAGTGTTTAAAAAGGTGAAACACATTGTGCCCAACGTGTGCAATTATATCCCGAAAATATTTACTGCTAATATTTAACAAATATTAAATTATAATAATTATTTTAACAATAAGCTAAAAGAATTATAACAAAATTAGTAGGAAAAAAGATTGTGTGAAGAAACATTGAGAAATATATGGCATAGAAAAGCATCAATACGAAGGTTACACATTTCCCGCTCTTGAGATAGTAAAGTATATTACTAGAATAGTTTTATATACTATAACCATGAGATAAATGAAGATGATTTTTGAAAAAATATAGCTTTTTAACTTTAAGAAATGTTTATAAAATGTTTTATCTGGACATTTTAAAATCGAAAAAGTCTTGGTTATCGCGTCTCTAAAGCATACACCCTAAAATTGGGACATAAGAGGCATGTGCCCCAAGCGCTGGAGCTTAAACCCATGCACCCCGAAGGAGAAGCGCCCAGCATTATCTCAAGGCTAACAACAATCATGCCTTGGGGTGATCCCCAAGGGGTATATACACGCCTTATAAAACCTGCTATTGCAAATCAATTATCCATGAAATGCTAACTAGCTATACCCAATCACATGCTTTTAAAGAGTTAAAGCACTGGTTTTCTGGAAAAAGGATATTGAAAGTGAAGGATGAATGTTATAAAGTTAGCTTGATAGTATGGAGCATTTAGTTGGAAAGTAGGAACGTCATCCTAGGATTACATAAATTCTAGGTCCAGGCCATTGTTTTTGACAAATTGGGCATCATACATCTGGAGCACATCCTTGTTAGCAAAACTACTTGGCTTCAAATGAACACAAAGGAGAAAATCAGATTCTAAACTGTAAGGCATTCAGTGCACAGAGAGAAAGCATTAGTAAATTAGGATACCATCGTGCCAAAGCATCAACAGGCATTTCGTATCCATATCTAAAACGGAACTCAGCAGCCTCATTTCTTGCTTGTTGAACCAAAGTCCTTGCATCAGCTGAACAGAAAAGGAATAAAAATCAACTATCAATATAAAGAATGTGAAGGAATATTGCCACAAAGTTTTTCACACACTAAATATTACGCAAACATATGGATCAATACTCTAATTTAAACAGGCTTCACTTGAAATTTGCATCTTGAACATAAAAATAACAGAAATATTTGGACCAATTAAAAATTTATATATTGGTCGTAACCAATCAGCGAAAACCTATGACTTCATCAGCATCTCCCACTTCCTCCAAACTATCATTGTGTGCCAAATGAAAATTGCCATTACATGAAACAACATTTTTTAACCAAAAGATGACAAATGAATAAATATCAGATGTTTCATTCCATTTTCAAGTTATTCTTGTTTTCCGGTGGTTTTGTTCTTTCTCAAAAGCAAAACCAAACATATTCCCCTTTTTCCAAACCTCATCATCTAAAAGTATTATTGAAAAATTCCAAATCATTAAAATACTTGTATCTAGATATATAAAAATATATTTCAATTGTTTTAATTATATATATCTTTATAAACAAGTAAAAAATCATTACATCAATTAAAAGTATATGTTTACATTTCAATCATTAAAAGCTTGATGCGACATTACTATCCCTAACAAGTTATTTCCATGAAAAAAGCTATCTAGAAACAAGTGCAATGTACATCATATTCCCCATTTACATTTTCTCAAAAACTCCTATCTGCAAGCCCACTTCCTCCCCAGACCTTCCAAATTACTCCCAAACCAAAGTAGGCCAGAGGTCTGATCTTAATGCATTAGTATGACTAATTAATTCTCATCATCCCCATTTACAAAATTTACATACACGCGAAGAGAGAGCAAACCAAAAATTACCTGTCATGCCAGTGGCCAACAAACCGAGGTACTTAGTAATGGGAAACAAATGGGTGATGCTTGTCTGATCCAAAAGCTTGTCCTGCTCACAAATTACCAATTGATAATTTCAACCCACAGAATAGAAGTTAAAAGAGAAAACTAGAAATAATTAGTAAAAAAAAAACTCACGGGAACTTTCTTCTGAGTAACAACACAGACTGAATCCGCCCCTCGGACGCCAATCGAGGTGATTCCGGCAGCCTTAACAGCCTTGAACGCATATTCTGCATAGGTTATGCAGTTATAAATTCAGGAACACTAATATTACGGAAACCCACAAAACAAGCAAGTAATAACAATACCTTAAAACAAAATTGGCGCATTAAGCTCGGAAAAATACAAAAAGTCGGACTCTGGCAAAGTAGAAATGCTTACCAACTTGGTAGAGACGTCCTTCCGGAGAGAAGATCGTTATGTGTCGATCGTATCCGCCTCCACTTCCACGGCTCATCCTTCAATTTCCCTCTAAGATTTTGATATTTTTCTCTTTGTGTGCTTTTCCCTTTGGTTTTGATTCGTGATTTATGTTGGGGAGAGCCTATAGTGGGCTTTTAGAAGACGAAGAAGCTTTGCGCCCAAGACAGACAGAGCAGAAGAAAGAGCATCTCAAAGGCAATTACTGAAATACCCCCAACCTTCACAGACTCTGTCGTCGTTTTATTCAACATTTCTAATTTCAGTTCCGGCATTTTTAATAGGATAAAAATATTTTATTTTAATATTTATGAGAGAAATTATAAATATGTTTGATTGTGTGTTTTCAACCTAGATTTGAAGAAGTGAAAAATGAGAATTTATTTGAATTGGGATTTTGAAATAATAAATATATAGGTATTCTGTAAATA
Organism: Sesamum indicum; assembly: GCF_000512975.1. Classification (NCBI taxonomy): domain Eukaryota; kingdom Viridiplantae; phylum Streptophyta; class Magnoliopsida; order Lamiales; family Pedaliaceae; genus Sesamum; species Sesamum indicum. Next base: position 7,971,370 of record NC_026159.1, on the reverse strand, counting down.
TAATTTTTTAAAATTTATATTTGTTCCTCGTTACAACCACCCTCCTCCACTTACCCGTACAATCCTTCTTACTCCTTTCTTTGTCTCTCTTCCATCACCATCTGTCTTTGCTAACTTTTGTTTTCTTTTTCTCGTAATTGACTATTTGGGCTTCCTCAATTTCTATCGTAATTTCATAAAAAGATCCCCAACACGAAAGGAAATCCAACAGCCGTCAAGCAGAAATTTTCAGCAAAATACGTAAGAAACAAGATAGATTTTTTACAAGTTCAATGCTAGCAGCGGTGGAAAGATTTCCTTGGAGGAGTACAAGTAAGCCCTCAAAGTCCTTAGAGGAAGAGTGCCTACAAACATAGAGGTTGCAGTCATTGCGGGCAGCGGACGTGATCTGAGATAGATTCATGGACCTGGAAGAGTGTGAATTAGGGGTGAGGTAGGTATCAGAAATTGGAACAATTATGCTAGAGATGGTGTTTCCAGCACTATTTGGACATACATACCCAATGAGAATGGTCAAAACAAACGGGATCATTCAAAAAGTTGGAAATTAAAAATTGAGGTTTGAGATTAGAAACAAACGCCATACGCACTCACTAATGTTTGGTTTCATCCCCCCCCCCCCCCCCAGTTCCGGCTCTTTTTTTTTTGTTTC
>NC_026159.1:7940450-7970428 GCF_000512975.1 Sesamum indicum | reverse complement strand
CCCATGCGCCCCCGCTTATTTTTGTTTTCGTCCCCCCCCCCCCATCATGTTCGGCATCTTTGTTTTGAGTTATCTGAACCCCTTTTACACTAATTGTAATAGATTTGAGAACGGTTCACTAACCCCCACACATCATTTTTTGTCACCTTCTCTTGTCTCCACCTAACTGGGCTCATCACAATCATCACGCATCCTTCCCTTCCCTTCCCATCCCATCCTTTCGCCAGATTCTGATAAAAAATTTTCAGTATTGCCTCTAATTTCCAAAATCCCAAAACATCAGCCAAGAGAAGGAGGGAAAAAGGCAACAAATAGAAGAGGTTAAGACTTGACTCTTTGACCCCAAAAGTCACTTTTCAGAAGACTTCCACCTAAAATCCAAATTTATAAAGTCTTCTTTTAATATCAAGAATTGACTCGAACAAAGAGAGAACATAAAAAAATACACAAAAATACACCTTCTGTGCACATGTATAGCGAGAGAGATAGAGAAAAAATACTTTAATTGAAGTGAGTAAAAATTGTACGAGTGGACAATGATGGTGATGGCCAAGCATAGTGAGTGGTTTCATTTCAACCCAACAAAACATCAAATCATATGGAATATTTGATTGTCTCATTAAATTAAATAGTCCAACTACAAGAAGCTTGTTTCAGTCCATATCTGAATAGGGTGGGCTTGAAAACCTTTTGCTCGCTCCTATTAGATGTGACACCCTTCGATTACTTCAAATAGAGCTCTTCCTCAATGTAATCATTAGGAAAATCATTTTCACATCCATTTGTTATATCTCATAATCATAATATGCGAATACAACAAATAAAATCCTAAATCAGCAAAGCTACTCGAGAAAAAGGTTTCTTTCTTTGCTTTTGAGTATAACCTTTTGCTACCAAGATTGCCTTATAGGTCATGATCTCTCCATCTACCTAAATTTATGCTTATAGACCCATTTACATCAAATAGGTGTAACTCTTGAAGGAGAGTCTACCAAGGTCCATTTGTTGTTTGTGTACATAGAATCTGTTTCAAATGGCATTGCCTTTATCCATTTAGATAAGTCAATATCAAATATCGCCCCTTTGTAGCACAATCATTATCCGCAAGAGGTTCTCTTGCTATTCTATAATAGAAAGTCGTAGTGCCTCTCAAATTGTTTCCAAATTCTTTTGGATCTGAGGAAGATGTGTATCACTAGAAATGATAGGGTTTTGTGTCGCTACAAGTGGTGGAACAACTTGTGGTTTTTGAACCTCTTCACATTCTATGATTTCTCCTTTTTATATGATAAAAACCCTTTTCCAAGAAGGTGGTATTCCTAGAAATAATCACCCTTGTTCTTTAGATTCATAGAAATAATATCTCAGGTTTCCTTTGATATCCCACAAATTTACATAAAATAGATTTGGTATCCAATTTATCTCCCACTAACTACTTTGCATCCCATACTCTGAGCTAATGATATGAGGGAATTTCGGCACACCTCATCTCATATGGTGTCTTGGTCATTACTCTGCTAGGAGTATGATTTAGCATGTAATTTTTGTAGAACACAACCTTAGAAGGAAGACAGAACATCAGTGGAACTCACCATATATAACCATGTTTCGCAAAGTTTTATTCCTTCTCTCAGCTACACCATTTAATTGAGGTATGCCTGGAGGAGTCCATTATGAGAGAATCATATTCTCTTTTAGATAATCAAGAAATTCATAGCTTATGTATTCACCATATTGATCAGATTTGATTGTTTTTATATGTATGCCCATTTGATTCTCTACTTCATTTTTAAACTCTTTAAATTTCTCAAAGACTTCAAATTTGTATTCCATTAAATATATCCATACCTAGAGAAAATCATTAGTAAAAGTTATCAAATAGGAATACCCTCCTCGAGCTTGGATACTCAAAGGACCACACACATCTTAGTAGACTAGTTCCAATAGGTCTGTGGCACGAGGGACATTTTCATCAAACGTAACTTTGATCATTTTTCCTTTAAAATATGATTTACAACTAGTCAATTCCTCCAAAAAGACAATATCGAGTAACTTATTTGTGACTAACTTATGGATACTCTTAATGCAAATATGTTTAAATCGTGCATGCCATAGTTGTGTGTTTATTTGATTATAAATTTTTCTTTTGTTACTTTCTTGCATTTGGAGCATGGAGATGTTAGGAGTTATAGTAAATAAATTATTTGTCAATGTACCTTTGCAAAAGTAAGAACCTTTCTTATATATGGAACAATTTTCATCATTAATAGAAAAAGAAAATCCCTTTTGATCCAAAGTGAAAATTGAGATTATATTCTTAATTAAATTCGGTGCATAAAGACAGCTATTTAAAACTAAACCTCTATTTCTCCTACCACAAAGTTAATCGTTCCTATGGCTAGAGTAACAACAGTTGCACCATTTTCAAGCCTAAGGATCGTGCTCCCTTTACTTAGCTCATTGTTTCTTGCAATCCCCTACATGTCATTATATAAGTGAGCTCCACAATTGGTATTTAATACCTAAGAAGTATAGTTAACTGATAAGTGAACTCCAACAAAGAACATACCAGAACTATTCCGGCAATGTGCAAGATACTTCTTGCAATTCCTCTTTGAATGCCCAAGTTTGCCATATAGTAACACTTGTCTTGTGACTTTGATTTCTTACCCCCACCTTGGATGCCCTTCTTCTTGTTAATCTTATGTGAATGTTTCCCTTACTTCCTTTTCTCTTTTTCGGCTTTAAGACCTTAGGGGTTGAAGACCAACCACCCAAGCGAACAAGCTTCTCATTTTTAAAGGTGGACTCTATCATTTTCAACATGTTCACAAATGCTTAGAGACTAACTTCCATCCTTTGTATGTTGAAGTTAATGACAAAGTTGTCAAATGAACTTGGCAACAATTGCATGATCAAATCCAAGGCTAGATTGGTATCTAAAATGATGTCTAGGCTCTCAAGTTTTTCGATAAGGTCTATCATTTTCAATTTATGTTGTTAGATCGAAGAGCCTTCCGCCATACGGGTTTGTTTAATCTCTTTAGAGAGTTGATATCTTGTCACCCTTGAATGCTCCAGTAAATATCTCTTGTGAGTGGTGGTGGATATTAGTTGCATTGCACGTATGCGCATGTTGTTTTTTGAGCTCTTTAGACATAGATGCTAACATGTAGCATCCACATTAGAGATCATCATTAATTTGCTTGTGATATTCGCTAAGCTCTTCATCTGAACCATCCTCAGGGGGATTAGTCTCTAGCGTGAGATCTAGAAAAGAAGTCATTTTTTCACTTTTAAGGAGTTTTTCAAAATTTGAAGCCAATTGACATAGTTAGGGTCCGTGAGTTTATGTGTGTCAAAAACTGATGCAAATGAATTTTTCAGCATTTTTAAAAATTATCGACAAGAGACAAATAGCAAAGTATGAGCATTCATTTGTATTTTCACATTTCATTTATAAAACAAGTTTTTATTTAATAAATGTCTCCTGCTATTTTATCAAAGTTCTACCTCTTATAGAAGACCAAGAGATCAAATTTCTTAGTGGGCTTGAATTTGGATGAAACCCATCACATGCCCAGGTGGCTAAGTACACGTTTATAGATCTCAAAGGTAAGAAACTTTTGTCAATTCCATCAATATGAGCTCCTCAAGGTCTAATCTCCTGTTGGATTGTAAACAAATGAGTGGAAGTGCTTTTGGCTTTCTTTTTGTTGGCAAAATTTTTTTCTCAAAAGCTGGTTGTATGAGACAACCATTGCTGGGATCAGGGGACAACCTATTCCTGTGCTCGTCCATATAATGTAGTAATAAAGATCTGATAGTTAAGAGCATCTGACAATCTGTAGAGTTGCATGATATTCTCGAAGGCTTTCAAGTGCTCTTTCGGGTCTTTATCACTTTCATACCATGATAAATTCAAGATTTTGACTCCAGTAGCCAAAGTTTCTGTCAATATTTCTTGTATAAAAGGCGATCCTCTCCTCACAACAACATTTTCTGGAGCAACAAGCGAAAGCCTTAAAATTTCAATCCTACAGCTGATGCGGTCAACTTGCTCGTTCATCTTTCTGATTTCATTCACCCTTCTCTATTCTTTATCACCTTGGATGACCATTCAATTGTTTACATCCTAGGAAAGGGCTCGTTGAACCCTTTTGCTGACCATCTCATGAGGAACTGGTTGTGCTCATTCTTCATTCGATAGGAAAAGCTCTCTTCTCAAACAAGGACTCATAGGCGGAAGCTCAGGGACATATGACTCCTTCATGCTCCTCACTTCTACCGGCAGTGGCAACATGCCTTTATCCTCCATGCATTCTTCAAATGTCCTCTTCAGATTAGCCCTCGACACAATAATCTTCTCAAGCATCTCTGACAGGTTAGCTAGGTGAGCACCTGAGGGTCCAACAACAATTTGCTTCCCATACCCCATTTTGGGGTTATTGGGATTCTCATTCATATTCTTTATATTGAAAAGGAATTGAAGAATTTTCCCATAAAAGGGCGCTAATTTTGTTTCTATAGCAACGATAAGGTATCTAGACTATTATAGTGAGTGTTTAAGGTCTCGGCTACTCCTAATACTCCAAAATATCTCTCACAAGTGTTTCGAATCCTGCAAATTAAGACCGCATTAGGGCCAAGTTAGGGGAAATTTCAGTAATGGAATCTCTGATGCTCAAGTTAGTCTCAAGTTGTAGGTCTCTAAGAGAAAGAGTATAAAGAGTTGGGGTAGCGAAAGTTGTACTTAATAAGGAAAATGTAATATTTATACATATTGATTAGGTTGTATGATTTCAGATGTACCATTGATTTAAAATATGATCTACGATGTGCAATGGTTCGTACATACCATAAATAAATAGTGACAGACAATGATCCCAACAAATAAGGTGGTGTTTTTGTCAGTAAAAAACGTCTGTCATTTTCACTAAGTATGAAGTCTCATGGATACCTTGGATATTTAAAGGAATAAATATATCAAGAACCCAATTGTCTATTATATATTATTATATTTATATTTGTATTAAAAATTGATACATATGGCTTAGGCCCAGACCAAGAAGAACAAAAAGGCTCAAATGTTCTCTTACCCTCTAAATCATCTCTCACACTCCACAAGCACATTATAAAATGTTCTTACACTTTTCACTGATTTTATTAACCACATCTCGGTTTCAATTACATTTGTTTACGTTTTTGGCTTTATTGCATCTCAAATCCAATACTAACTTGCGCGTCAGAGTGCTAACGCCTTTTTTGCAGGTCCTCCTTCAGGATTTGCATTCGATTTGGCCCAAGCTTTGAGCATAGTCCATATCAATTGGGCACGTGCGTTTTTTGAACGCATCAATTCTAATAATAAATTAGTTGAATTAATTTAAATAATTTTATATCGTAAATTCTTTTTAAAAATTATAAACTGTTCCATAAAAATATTGGGCATTTACTGTAAAAAATTTTTTAATTATTATTCCATACAATCATCTTTCACAGAAATGAGAAAAACGTAGAAAAATGGTCGGTGGGGGCATTACATGCGGGGTGATTTAAGGGCATCGATAATTCAGCTTTGCTTGTGTTTAAGTGCATCGTTATGGTACAAATCAAAAAGAAAATGCATTTAGCTAATACACAAAGAAAATCACAGGCATATGAAACTTGATTTAGTACGAAAAACATGCCGATTCACAGGCGATTTAGTGGATGGTGGTCTGCTACATCAGCCGAAGCCAAGAAAAAGACATGACGGTTGTGGTCTCAGACGTCGTCCACGCAATTGAAGAAAGGTGTCAAAGACAGAAGGCTGGAGAAAAAAATCGTACGACGGAAGGCTAGCGAGCGGACCGGCATGGTGGAAGGCGTGTGGCTGAGAGGACAATGGGCTTGGATCATTTTTGTAGGGTTCCAACTTAATAAAAACACAAATAGAGTACAGACAGAACCTTGAAAATAGGTCAAAATGAGCCATAATACACCAAGTTAAATGGGCCAAAAATAAAAATAAATACAGTACTTATTTATAAATGTTGATCCAATAACTAAAACAATAAACACATTTAGACAAGTTTGACAATGCCGTTCATATAAAATATTAATTGTTAAATTGCATATAATATTATGTATTAATTTAATAATTCATAATATACATTAGTACAAATTCAAATAATCGTAACATATCGTAAAACCCAAGAATCCTTGACCGTTAAATTCATATGAGTGCGTGTAAACATGTACCATGATTATCCCATGTTGATTTCCGATTCCCCCAAGACGTTGCTTGATTCACACGTGTTTACCAAAGTAATTTTGAAAAAATGGAAGGAGCGCTCTTTAATCTATTGGTTTTAAAATTATACCAAAAGCGGATTTTCTTTTTTACTCAGATAAATTATCTTGAATTTTTTAGATTACATTTAAATATATAAATATCTTATATTCTTTATAAAATTATAAATACACATCTATTGAAAAAATGTTAAATTTTCGTCAATAAATAAAAGATGTATTTAAAATTACAATTATAAATGAACGCTGGTTTATTTAAACCTAATCTTGAGAAATGTCAATGTAGTTCGCTCAAAATTAAAAGAATAACATTGTGATGGAAATATAAAAAATATGAAAGGATAAAATAGATTTTTCGCTGTCGATAGCTATTAAGGAAGGACTTTACAGTTTTAATAGTTTTGTGGCTCATCAGATTATCCATATCCACAAAATGACAACCACATATAGACAATTAGTTAGAAGACAAGTTCGCTTTTTGTTCCAACGGTTGTAAATACATTGTAACAATGTGTTTAATACAATCTACTCTCTTTTGCTATTGTAAATGAGCAAATTATTCCCTATGAAAAAATAGTAATTCACCTCTCTAAGGAGATAAATTGCTTCATTTTAAAAAATATAGACTGGTAATTACTGCATTCTTAAAAACACAAATGGATGAATTGCTTTATTTTAAAAAAATACAGAGAGACAATTACTACAGTTTAAAAAACACATAAATTGCTCTACTCTTTGATAGAAAAATAATTTGCTAATTTATAATATCACAAGAAAATTACTTAAAAAACCATCGATGTTGAATACCTAAAAATAAATTCTTGAACTAACTTAAGTTTCTTAAAGGAACAATCCAACGATTTGGTTTAAAAGAATTTTATAACTAGCATAGAATTCATGCTATGCAGAGTATATTTATATTTATATAGTTTATCTATACTAATCTATACTAATATAAAAAGAAAAGTCCATCTACACTTACAAACGATGGTTAATGACAACGCTGCACCAATTTTTCGTAAAGTAAAAAATGCCCTTCATGATAAAATAATTAGCTTATTCAATTTTTTTAAAATTTATAATTAATTATTATTTTTTCTTTTCTTTCTTTTTATTAATATATTTATACATTTTAATCTTATTTATAAAATATTTTAAAATATAAAAAATTATTTATTATATGCACGTAGGAACGACGTGTCACAACGGCTAGTATAAGAAAAAGAAATGCCCTCCACACTCACAAATGAAAGTTAATGACACACCACCACACCAATTCTTTGTAAAGACAAAAGTATTTTTCAACTAATAAGATAACTAACTTAATCAATTTTTCAAATTTTATATTACATATTTTACTTTTATTTATAATATATTTAAAATTACAAAATATTATTTATTATATGCTCACGTCTTGCACTACTGAGTAATCATGTACGAAAACGGATTTGTACTTATTGGGTACATACCTACAATGATTAAATGAATGAATGAGTAGTAGAGCCCTAGTGAGGGTGAGAGTAGTCAAAAAGGCCCAAAGTGGGGAAGAGCGCCTCACCCTCACTCACTCACTCACACTTTCTTCTTCTTATTACATTATTATTATTATTACCACCACCTTAAAGTGCGAACAACTTAAAACAGTAATGAATAAACAAAAAACCAAGACAGGAGTAACAACGACAACCATGTTTTAAAAACGATTTGAAAGCAACGTCTCCTTGCCACGTGGCACGTGGCTACCAAGGTGACCGTTGTGCTCCTCTCCACGACCCTAAAGTCTTTCTCTCCCAAACGCTGTGATCCAACGGCCATCTTTCACTAGCCGTTAGATTTGAAAAAAGGAAAAACAAAAATAGAATAAGAACAGCTCACTTGCTGTTTGCTTCTTTGCACTGCACAAATACCCTTCTTCCTCTGCTCATTTTTCACCAGTGTTCTTCCCACTCTCGCTTCTTGTTTTCTTTCCTCTCTACATGTCCGGGCTGTTGTAGTAGTAGTGGGTTGTGGTGGAAGAAGAGAGGTCTGTCTTTGGAAATACCATTCCGGGCTGCTGATTTCTTTTCTTGAGAGAGAGGAGAGAGAAAATGGTTATGTCTGATGAGAACAATGCTGTTCGGATTAGACCTACAAATGGACAAGGTAACTGAATGTGGCTTATCTTAAGCTGCAAGTGGTCCTGAGATTAAAATCAGCTTAAAAGTTTTCCAGATATTCTGACATGTTCTCTTTCTCTTCTTTATTTTTGCCTTTTGAAAATAGAAGGTGGGGGAGAAATGGGTGGGAGGAAGTTTGGAGCTGAGATCAGATCCAACAGAAGAGCTCTCAGTGTGATTAATCAGAATCTGGGAGGAGCTAATCCATACCCTTGTGTTGTTAACAAGAGAGGCCATCCAGAGTACAAATCCTTAGTCTCCCAAGTTCAAATGTTCATCTTCTTTGTTTTATGATTTTCGTTTATGTTCTCGGAGATGTATTAATTGTTTGTAATAATTTGAATCTCAGGTCAAATGGGGTTTGTGATAAGAATGCTCTACTTCCAGCTCATAGGCCTATAACAAGGTCAGTTTATAGGGTCCTTCGTTTCAAAATGCCAAGATCTTTTATTCCCTTCACTTTGAATTTCTCCACGAGCTTCTAGTTTTACACTTTTCTGTGTGAATTTCTTGATTCGTGCAGGAAATATGCTGCGCAAATGGCAGGCTCGCAGCATTTCTGCCCGGAGGTAATTGTTTTCTTCTTATATATCAGTATTTGGTTAAAGAATGCAAGAATTCATTCAAATTTTGGATTGGAGTGTTAGACTTGGAAATTTCCAATGTCACCCGGGCAAGATTGTTGAATTAGTATGCTTTTTTACCCTGAAATTGGCCAGGAAGCAAAGAAACCAAAGACATCAACCAGTGAGTTCACTGTGTGGGAGGACATTCCTCTAACAGATGCAGAGGATCATGGAACAGCTAAAGACCAGCCTGTGCCCATGTCTTTGGAACAATCAGAGATTGAAATGACAGAGAAAAATCAAATGGTATACTGCTTTTCCTCTCTTTCTCTCTCTCTCTGAGTCTTTTGAAAGTATAGGCCAAATGTGTGATTTTATGAGTAATACCTTGTAGAAGGAGGTTGAGATGGAGGACATATTCGAAGAGACCGTTGTCGACATTGACGGTGGTGATGCCAAGGATCCACTTGCTGTAGTGGACTACGTCGAAGATCTATACGCCTACTACAAGAAAATGGAGGTGAGACATGGAACCTCCTATCAATTACAACTTCCAGCAGTCGCGATTACTATAGATTCTACTAGCTTATCCAAGATACGAGAATGAGATGGTTAGCAACGTTATAACTTCGTATGTAGCAAGTAATGTCAAGAACTTGTCAAATTTTACAGTAAAGTATGACTTTTGTAACTTAGCAAATGAGCATGTCACCGAAAATTAAGACAGCCAACTTGATATGTAATTTGAAATTTGAACTCATTTTGTAAAAGCTGCTAATCTAATTACATCTTAGGCACTTTGATAAATGAAGATAGGGTACAACTATAGACTATAGATATTCAGATTAAGTGGTAATGAAGGCGTTGACTAGTGAAATTTGACTTTGTATGTAGTTTGAATTGTTAAGTATCAGTTGCTTGATTTTAATTTGAATTTGAAAATCGTAACTATGAACAGTAGATGTTAATTTGAATGGTTAAAAGTGAAAAAGTGGCACTTCTCTTGAACAGACATTGAGCTCTAAATTCTTCACACCTAAATGATTCCGATCGTAATTGTCTGGTGCAGAGTTCGAGTTGTGTTTCACCGGGATATATGGTACAGCAATTTGACATCAATGAAAGAATGAGAGCTATTCTCATTGATTGGCTCATAGAGGTGAGCAATGAGTTCATATGGTCATAATAGGCCTTAAGAAGGTGTGATTATCAGATTTCAAACATCAACTTCTGAATTTAGTGAAAACTTAGCGTTTTTGTTCTTGATCGTGACCAATAACAGGTACACCACAAATTTGAACTCCGGGACGAGACGTTGTTTCTAACAGTAAATCTAATTGATCGATTCTTAGCAAAGCAATCCGTGGTGAGGAAAAAGCTGCAGCTCGTCGGTCTGGTTGCTATGTTATTGGCGTGCAAATACGAGGAAGTCTCGGTCCCTGTTGTGGATGATTTGGTTTTCATTTCAGATAAAGCTTATACAAGGAAAGAAGTGCTTGAAATGGTAGCCATTTATATATACATCAATCGACCCTGTAATTCATTCGGGTTTTTCTGTATCTCGAATGCCAACACTTGTGTCCCTCTTTCTCCCAGGAGCGGTTGATGCTAAACACTTTGCAGTTCAACATGTCGGTTCCGACTCCTTATGTTTTCATGAGAAGATTCCTCAAGGCTGCTCAGTCAGATAGAAAGGTTCGCCTAAGTTGATTCTTTCATCATCTTAACGCGTTCAACACCAATGAGAATTGCCTGAAACGAGATTTCATCATCTCTTCTTTGTTGTGACAGCTTGAACTACTTTCTTTCTTCTTGATTGAGCTTTGTCTAGTGGAATACGAAATGCTCAAGTATCCACCGTCCTTTCTCGCTGCTGCTGCAATATGTACTGCACAATCTACACTCTACGGCGCCGGGCAGTGGAGCAAGACGTGCGAGTGGCACACCGGCTACTCAGAAGATCAAATGCTGTGAGTGGCTTATTTCTCCAATAACTTGATTCAACACAAATCTGTTGCCTTACATAGTTTTAGTAGGCTAATTAATCACACGTCTTGTTTTTCTCTTGCTCTCTCAGAGAATGCTCGAGACTGATCGTCGGGTTCCACGACAAGGCCGCAACCGGAAAACTAACAGGGGTTCACAGAAAGTATAACTCATCCAAGTATGGATATGCTGCAAGATGTGAACCTGCACATTTTCTTGTACAAATACCACCACAATAGACAGAGCATGTACAGTTTTACTAACTTTATGTGATTTCTGTAATTGTGCTGATACTACTAAACTTGGGGGGGTGATGCAATAGTTGTTCAGTCATCGGAGCTGTGGGGATTACAAGAAAATAAGCTGTAGCAACTTTGGGTTGCCCCAGGGGGATTAGTTACTCTAATTTCAGGCCTGCCTGAATCCATGGCCGGTTTAAGTTTTAAACACTTCATTATTCACTCATATTTAATGAGTAATAAAAGATTCATTTTCTACTTTATTACTCCTTGTTTTTTCAATTCATTTTTTAAAAGCTTGGTATCCTTTTATTTTATTTTATTTTCCCGTCAAAAACTGATAAAGAATCCCTCTATTTTCGAGTTCAATTTCAATTTTAATCCTTTATGGTGGCAATTTTTTTTTTTAATTAAACCACCCAGGAGTGGGGTACTTTTCAGAGTCCCCGACCCTTCTTTATTAAGATCAGAAAGCGAGCAAATTTACAACAGGGAGTACTGACTCCCTATCATTTCTAAAAAGTTGTAAAACAAAGGAGTACTACTCCCTTATAGATATTCACCAAAAACATAAATGAGGAGTATTACTCCCTTACAATAAATCACAAAAGCATAAATACAGAGTACTACTCCCTTACAAAAGTGAAACGAGCTAAGATGGGAGTCAAATTTATAGACGATAATTCAGTTTTCAAAAAGTTTCTGCCACTACAAGCAGTATTACTCACTGGCAATTTAAAACTAGACAGATTGCATTATAAAAATTGTATAACAATGAAAATAAAGTTTACATGGATTATCTTTTGATTCAGAAATCTATATATCAATCAAAATTATAATACAGGAGTCGTATATTAAAAGATACTGCCCTCACAATAAATGAGACCATTAGTAAAAATTATGAAATGATTATTTTTTAAAATTATGTAAATAAAAAGAAATTAAAATCTATTCCAAAAAAATTGACGTCTTCTCATATAAAATTATATACATATATATGCATGAGAATTAATAAATAATTTGGATCAAATTTCCTAATTCACAAATTAAACTACAAACAACTAACAATAATTAGCTAGAATATATTGATTTAAGAATAATGGTGCTCCCACTCTATAGATAATTTATGGGTTAATACCAGTTTACTCCATGTGATATTGAAAATAAGCACATTATATATGAAAAAAAAAATATAGCAATTTATCGCCTTGTACTTTTTAAATGAAACAATTTACCTCCTTATATAGGGAGATAAATTGCATCATTTTAAAAATCATAGGAGGGTAAATTATTGTATTTTAAAAAATACAGAAAGGTAAATCGCTATTTATTTTTTCATAAGGGAATAATTTGCTCATTGCGATATCACAAGAGTGTTGTTTGTATTTTTGTCGATAATTTGATGTGGTAATGCATATTCATAGGGAAAAAGAGAAACAACCTTACTCCCCTAATCATTAACGCGTTTATGGTCTAATACATTGAACGTGGATTATGAAAGTATTTTCAAAATATAAAAATGTTATATATATATATATATATCTATGTCATAGTTGAAGTGTAGGTTTAAATACACTTAATACATAGAAATACAGTGTAGAAAGATAAAATGATAATACATTTGTAGCTAGCAATAGTATCTAATTTAGTTGGTGAAGTTGAGGAGGTTATGGGTTAGAATATCACTAATTGCAGCTATCCGTGCTTGTCGCCTTAATTCATAAGAATAAATCATTTTCTTTTTGAAATAATAACGATGAACTATTGTTAATTGAAGTAAATTGATTACAATTATTCATGTCGGATATCAATATATAACAATGACCATTACTAAATCTATATCAACACCTACTAGAAACAACACACACCTACATTATTCATATCGGATATCAATATTTACTATTCAGTAGAAACAACACACCTACATCATTCCTCTTGAATTCAATATCCAAAAATGACTATTACAACAAGCATACTTTAATTAATATTAATATAAAATAAAATAAATCTAACCAATACCTACTGTTCAGTAGAAACAACATCCCATGCATAAGATGAGATTTGAACTCATGACCTTTAAAATCATGGGACTTACTTTCTCAATTGAACTAGGCATTATTGGCAAGAATAAATCATTTTCAATCATAAAATTGTGGGTTGATTGAATGTGAAGATTGCATTAATAAATAATACATAATTGTTTATATAAGCAATTTATGATTCTAAAAATTACAATTTTAATCCTATAATTAGAGACTGATATTTTTGGTCATGTAAAAATGAATTTTCATATTTAGTCATATAATTAAAATTCTAATAATTTATTTGTCGTAAAGTTGCATGTGACTTATACACAACTAAATTAAATTGCAATTTTAATCTTATAGTTTAGGATGTTGGCATTTGGGTCCTACACGAATTGATTTACACGACTAAAATTATAATATAATTGGATTATATACAAATCACATGTAATTTTTTATGATTAAAATTACAAAAAAATTTAAAATTATAAGACTAAACCAAAAATCAATTCGTACAGGATAAAAACTAATATGTTTCTAAATTAAAAGACTAAATTTACAATTTTTCCTCTCGGAGTCACAATTATTCTAATCTTTCGTAAGAAAGTAGAAAGTAATGAACTGTAACACGAGAAATAAGTAAGCAGTCAAGGAAGTATTTAGGTGGCAAATTGTGCGATTCTTTTATCATACTTTCGTAGCACACGTTGGTATCATATCAAATGATAACTGCTTAACACATTTTCTTTCACATTAAAGAAATACGTCACAAATGTGTGATAAACCGACTCGATTAAATTTGAATCAATTATATAATAAACACATTTGTCGTGTAATTGATGTACAATTTAAAAAAAATTAATAACATAATAAATACAATACACTTATTTTATTATTTGGTCCAATTCGATCAAATTTTGATTCGAACAACAATTTTCGAGAACTTAGCGAGACACATTTGCAAATTGCATCACCAACTCCTGACCCCATCTTTAAGTATTACCAAAATTTGAAAAATCTATCCCTTCCAACTCTCAAGCATAGATTTTTAATTGAGATTCAATGAACCACCAAACCCACCAACCTAATTCCCCTTCATAAATACTACGATTTATACACACACTAACACACACTCAGGTCTCCTTCGCCAGTCATCTCCCTCAGTATATTACCAAGAGAAAGAAGAAAGAAAAGGTGAAACAAAGCAAGAGACAAGATGACGATCTCTATGTCCGCCGCCGCCGCCACTACCCCTCTTCCAAAATTCAACCCCGCCATTACCAAAACCCAAATCGCGGCGTTTCCCGCCACCCTCTGCCATACTCCCAGAGAATGTCCTCCTCAAGGCCCAATCTGAGCTCTACAACTGGCGTGGTTCCGGCATGTCCGTCATGGAGATGAGCCACCGTGGGAAGGAATTCCTGTCCATCATCCAAAAGGCTGAGTCGGATCTCCGGACCCTTCTCAATATTCCGTCTGAATATTCCGTCCTCTTCCTTCAAGGTGGCGCCACCACCCAGTTCGCCGCCATCCCGCTCAATCTCTGCAAACCTGATGATGACGTTGATTACGTGATCACGGGATCTTGGGGGGACAAGGCTTTCAAAGAAGCTGCCAAATATTGCAAGCCCAGATCCATTTGGAGCGGAAAATCTGAAAAATACACCAAGATCCCGAGCTTTGACTCCCTTGAGCAGACGCCCGGTGCCAGGTATTTGCATATTTGTGCCAATGAAACCATTCACGGGGTTGAGTTCAAGGATTACCCTAAGCCCGCTAGTGAAAATGAGGTGCTTGTGGCTGATATGTCGTCAAACTTTTGCTCGAAGCCGGTAGATGTGAGTAAATTTGGGGTGATCTACGCCGGAGCGCAGAAAAATGTGGGTCCATCTGGGGTTACAATTGTGATCATAAGATCGGACTTGATTGGAAATGCTCAGCCAGTTACTCCCGTGATGCTGGATTACAAGATCCACGCGGATAACAATTCTTTGTACAACACACCACCATGCTACGGGATTTATATGTGCGGGCTCGTGTTTGAGGACCTCATTGCGCAGGGTGGATTAAGCGACGTGGAGAAAAAGAATGCGAGCAAGGCAGGTATTTTGTATGACGCCATTGATGGCAGCAAAGGGTTCTACAGGTGCCCTGTGGAGAAGAGTGTGAGGTCGCTGATGAACGTGCCGTTTACTTTGGCGAAGCCAGAGTTGGAGGCAGAGTTTGTGAAGGAAGCAGCCAAAGAAAAGATGGTGCAGCTCAAGGGCCATAGATCTGTTGGCGGCATGAGGGCTTCCATATACAATGCTATGCCTTTGGCTGGAGTTGAGAAGCTGGTAGCTTTCATGAAGGATTTCCAGGCCAGTCACGATGGTTAAAAAATGGGTACTTTTTTGTTTTCTTGCTTTTAAATTCAAGTTGTGGAATCGTGGCATTGTTTAGATTATGCAATCCCTTTGATAGTTCATCCTTATTGATTTTGCCAAACTTGTGAGATTCCGTCGCGACAATTAACTGTATTTGGTTGATTGAGGTCCAGCAACACGTAAGAGTCTTAGTTATTGTTGTTGATCTGTAAGAAAAATTAAATGATTGAATGGTGATAATTCACAGTCTTATAAGTATTACTCGAGTGTGTTCTTTGTCATGTCTTTTGATGTTGACACACTTCAACCAAACTGCTGGCTGCAATTAATTTTAGAGAATGATATTTTGAATCTGAGACTTACTGTAGATTTTCAAATGCAAGCATCTGGGAAAGTTACAGATGCTTTATCCTTTAGAAGGTGCTGCAGTTGCTAATATGTTTCATCGGTTTTGATTGCTCAAAGTCATAGGTTTACATCCTCAACTGTTTATCCACTAGAAGTACCACTCTACCCATCATAATTCTAAGTGGAAGGTTTTCTATGTCGCGAAACTGTCATGCTGAGCATTCATGAAGCTTCCTTGTGTGCGTAAGAGATGAATCAGATTATATGATGTAGAGAGGTAGAAGTTTTAAAGAAACATACTCGACGGAACATCCATTGAACATATCGAATTTTAAGCTGGTCTTAAGTTGAAAAATCTTAATAGAACAAGGTGTTTGGCATACTCGACTATCATATTGTAAGTTATGATGTGATTGCTTATTCTTCTTGAATTGAAGTGTACATGAATCATATCACAAGTGTAAAGCATTTTCTATACTAATTTAGATTTGACAATGAGTGCACAACACTCTCAATGTACTAGCTTAGATTTGATGGAATTCAGTTGAAGTGAAAATTTATGATCTTAGTACTTGATAAGCTATTCACAGGGACCTCCCATGTGTCCCCGTGATACAGCGTTGGAGATGTCAAGGGACGTCCACGGACCAACTGAGTGCAATCTGGAGAATAGGGTTGTTTGTGAGTGGTTCCGTGTCAAACGGGCACCAGTTTGTTTTTTAAGGGTAAATTACATTGCGCTTTTGAAGTTAGGTCAAAATATACAAACACTCAATATGTTTTATATAATTACCGCTACACTTTTGGAAGGCTATTAGTGTAAAAATATAGGAGTTGTTTGTATAAGCTTTGAATTTGAAGAGACGATATAGTTGCAATTACAATTATTGTTTGAATGTAATAGCAACGGAGTAGCTGTAGCCTGTAGAGAGATAAACATGTGAACATTGTGAATTAATTTTTCTGCTACATTTGCCATAAGCCGTCGGTTGTGCAGTCGCCGAGGAAAGAAAATTAAAGGCTTTTTTCAAAGCACCATCTCCAAAAGTGACCCATTACTGGCCACCTTCCCCCCTCAAATCACCAACCACCGAATTGTCAATTCTCCACAGGAGCCCACACCGGCTTAATTTCTGCCTGGGGCTCAACCGGATTATCTTAAAACTGGTTATGAACCGTATGGTGTTAGTCTTGGGCTGGACTTTTTTAGATTGGTTTGTGTTGGTTTTGGGTGGGTCTAATCCATCATGCACGTCCAGATGTGAATAACATAATAAGTTTGAACTTTTGTCAACATAATAATAAGTATTGCTTAACTTAAAGTAAACAAAATTTACAAAAAAGAAACATTTAAAACTCATAATTAAATTTTGTAAAACTTATCTAATCTAAAAATATAATTAAAAAATCAAAGTCAATAGTTTTAATTTTAGGAGTCAAAGATAAGTCTAAATCTTAACAATATTTACTAAATACTATCCGTTGTGTCACATCGTTCTTATGTGAATATAATAAATAATCTTTCACGATTTAAAATATATTATAAATTAGAGTAAAATATATAAGTTAGTATATTATATTAATAAAAAATAAAAAAAATAATATATCAATTAATATAAGTTTTGAAATATTGAATAAGTTAGTTATTTTATCATAAAGGGCATTTTGACTTCACAAATAATTGATGCGGCAGTGTCATTAATCATCGTTTGGGAGTGTGGAGGGGTTTTTTTTTTATTTTATATATATATATATATATATATATATATAATAAAGAGGTTTTTATAGAATCTTTTATAAATTTTGTTCTAAATTACAAAAATATATCACACTTGGTAATAGATGTTACAACTTACGATAGAATATCCTAGCCATCAAATTTTAGATTTTTTTTAACAAAAAACTTTTTAAATGAATTATAAATATATATTAAATCCACAAAAGAATCTATTATAAAGTACATTCCACCAACTTTTTATTTGCAACCCCAACTGTTAATAATTAATAAATATTATTTTTTACTTTTTTAAATATATCTTCAACTTTTGAGATTAAAAATTACAAACTCGGATTCATCATATTTTTAAATCAGATAAGTTTTAAAAATTTAGTCAGAACGTTTGATTTTTTTATTAACTTTAAAAAGAAAAAAAGATAAATTGCATAAATAAATTGCATAAAACTCCCAGTATTTTGGTGAAATAGCACAAAATCTCCTCGTGTTAATTGTACAGACAAAAAACCCTGATGTTTTATAAAATATAGCAAAAAACCTTCTCTATAAGAAACAAATGGAGAGTGGATGACATTCGCCTATTGTGCCAGTGGACTTTATTTTTGGTCTTGTTGGGAATTACTTTAAGTGTATAAATGTCTATTTTACCCCTTTTGTCACGTTTAAATACATTTTTAATTGATTGATTTATATTATTATTTTATTTAAATATATTTTATTATGTAGTTAATTAATTTAAATTTTTATTGAGTTTAAATATACTAAAATAAATTATATTCATTTATGAAATATATTAGTTTAAATATAAAAACACCTAAAGTATATAAACTTTTTACAAATTAAATTTTTAAATTTAAAAAATATAATACAAATTTAATATACTAAAATTAATTTTTGAATTAAAAATTCATATGAAATATAAAAGTACTTATAAGAATTATATTTTAATTAAATTAAATTATATTATTATTAATTTAAATATATTATAATGAAATATATTTATTTATAAAATATACTAATTAAATATCAAAAAATTGTATCAATTATTTTAAGTTATATTATTTAGTATAAATAATATTTAAAACTAAGTAATTTAATAATTTAATTTATTTAATACTTAAGATTTGAAAAAATAAATTATGTTTACTTTATTTTTAAAAAATTGATTTTTTTTTTTGTGTGCCAGCCATTACAAAGTAGCAGGTAAGTAGAATCTCAAATTTTCGAGTTGATTGGGCAAGACTCATTTAAAAGGTCATATTTTCGTCCAAATAAGTTTAAATTTCAATTTAATCCATTTGTTAATTAGCTAAAGTGTGCAGTTCTCTAACACTATATGATTTGCCCTAACAACCTCCCAAATCTGGCTCTATGAGCGCTTATAAATAGAAGTTTTTGTGCAGTCATTTGAGTAACCAAATTTACTCACTCTTATTCTCATTCTCTGTCGATTCTTAGCAAGCTTTTTTTAGTATTTTGATATTCTGCATTATTCTCAATTATCCTTCCAGTAAACCTATTATTGTCTTAAGTATTAGAGTCTCAACTTATGTTTTGTAGATTAATTCTCCTTTGATATTAGAATTTTTGTGAAAATCCTTCAACCTTTATGGTGTGGTTGGACCCCAGTACACATCATTAATTATAAAATTATAATTAATTTGAGGAAAACTAAATAAAGTTTTATAATAAGTTGAGAATTCATTTTTTTCAAAACTGAATTTATAAACTCCTAACATTTTATTTTTGAATTTTATAAACTTATTTTTAAAAAAATTACTAAACATTCCAAGATTTTATGTATTAAAACATTTTATAAAATATTTTTAAAAACTTAGTAAGCTCACCCCAAACACCCACTTAGTCAAACATCCTGTTAATGAGAAAGCAAAGGTCATTTCAAAATATAAAACATTTATAGACACCATACAAGACAACAGAGCTGAAATCTCACACTTTTATCCAATTTCCACTTTATTTTTCATCTGCTAAAAACGAAATTGTCTTTTTAGATCCTATAATTCAACCCAACGGTTCCAGAGCCAGGGGTATTGCTTTGAATATGTATTTCATTTCTTGATCCATAACACTCCAGTCACATAAAATATCTTCCTGAATTAACTTCATTTTTTTCTTGGAAACAAAAATGCAAGGGGCTCTAGTTTTGAGTGATTCAGCTAAATCCTTAATCCAAACGTAGTAATATTTATGTTGGTTCTTGGACTTTAGAAGGAATAAAATAAGAAAATAATTTCTCATATCAAATGACAGTAATGTGAATGAGTAGACTACAACTTTCTTAAGTCCATATTGCTACAAGACTTGAGGGAACCTGAACTAGTAACATGGAGGTATATGTCTACTACAGATGATGAAAATTTTTCTGCAACTGTCTGAAACCTTACAACCTCAAAATGGACATTGAATATTGTCTCCAATACAGGTGAAGTACATGCTTTTGGATAAGCGATCTGACCATCATTCAGGAAATTGTTTGGATTAAAATTACAAACGCCCATACCATTAGCAGCAACGACATGATAGAACATCGCCGCATGTGTAAGGTTTGGACTTCTCCTCAAGTTCTTCTGCGGTAGGTAGTGGTTCCATCCTGTACATACCGCTTCTGGCAAAACAGAACAAGTACAAATTTCTGCAAACTCCCTGATTGAATGGGTATACTCTCTCAGGAATCCCCCTGAAATCATTCAATTTCTCAATGAAAAATGGGAAAGGCGACACCCCAAACAAAAGGTCTATGCAATACAACGTTTAGTGTTAGTCTGACAATATGTTTCAGAAAATAATGGTTCCCAAGAACCAATTCTTAAATATTGATTTGAGCAAAAATGGCGTTAAATTTGGTCAACTGTGTAAGAGAAAAATAATATGCTCTATTACGTTTCTTCCACAATTGGAAGTTCATTTAAGTAACTCATGTAGACAAAATGCAGGATTCGATGAAACTATAATCACTAATTTAACATTCACAGAAACTCATAAGGTGACATAATATGCAGCCTCAAAAACGTTCTAATTCCTCTTGTTAAGAGTCACAGGAATTATCCAGCAGAGTGAATTAGTTGGTTCTAAGTCAACACATTGAGGACATAGTCGAAAATCAAATTCTGTTCCATGTAGGAATTGACAATGAGCGAAGATCCACCTCAGGCACGTACTAGTTACCATGATATTTTGTGTTGTGTATGTCAAGCCAAAACAAAGACGCCTTGCCAAATGGCATTCAGGGTCCATACATGTGCTTCGTTTGGAAAATGCTCTTCCAAATTCACTTTATTAGTCTTGAGACATTATTCATAGGTCCATTCAGACAGTTCATATCACGAAAGACTTGTTTTGACTTAATTCAACCACATTCACTATCGTCTATTAACTTTCATTTATTTCTAGAATCTAACTGTGTTTCTTCAAACATCGTTTTGCCTTCTCATGTTACTAAGTTTCACTGTCTGCTTATCTTATTCACATAAAGATCATATCCCAAAGGCATGAACTTATAAGAAATATACAGATATACATACATGTATACATATAATGCACATACCAGATGACACGACTAGCATACAACATTGCATATTAACCACATCTGATGATAGAGCAATATACAATACAAGCTGAAGAAAGTAAATAACTTTTTACATTATTACCCCGGTAACTAAAATGTAAAAGCAATAAAACTCCTAGGAAAAAAGCAACACATGGCCAATGCAATAAAAGGAATCAGGAAGGACAAAATAAGCTACAAACCTCAAATACACAATTCGCCGCCGTCTTACAAGCTCATAAGTGGTTTGGTTAGTCATAACAAGGTAGCTGTTCCACAAAAAGTTCCAATTATAGAGGGAAAGAAGGCTGTTATAAAATCTACAGATGCACCATTGAACTTCTTAAATACTTGCATTAAGAAAGTAGAAAGATGGAAGCACATGCAGATATGAGGTTAATAAACATACCTATGAAAGAGGAGGAGGAGGAGCAAAAAGATCAGAGAAATTGACAAAGCAGCCAGAAGCAAGATCATTATTATATCTACCCACCTGAAAGAAACACAGTGCCTTTTTTTATTTTTGCATCAGTTCTAATCAAAAGTTGAAATCTGAACAATGACAGCTAAAATTGAAAACAGAAAGCTATGTGCAACAGTGATTGGATTTATTATATATTTACATTATGGGCATATGTCCAAGGTTAACATGTGTATACAAAGAGAAGGAGAAAAAGCTAGCATAGATACATACCACGCCTTTGATATATTTGACTTAAGGTAACTGATGTACAATATGCTCGTCCAAAGGCACAAGGCTGTTTCCTCACATATGTACCACCTGACACATAAAAAACATATACATTTCATGAAAGAGAAGGTTGCTATTCAAATAACAGCAAATTCACAAGTAAAAAAAAAAAAAAAAGAAACAAAAAAATAAAATAAAATGAAACATGTATTACAGTGTGGGAAAATAAGCATGCATATTAAAAAGAAAAACAATAAAGAGCGGCACATGTATTTTTATTATAGAGAGAGCTCATCAAGCATAATTGACAATCAGAACTAAATTCATCCAGATAGCACAAACTACAAAGAACACCAACGATGACAGGCAGGAAGAGCAGGGATGAATGAGCTTGGCTTCACCTCTTTCCTAAGAAGAATGTTTATGATAGGAAGTTCCGACCTTCCATCCTTTCCATCTACCATTACAGGTAGGAAGAGTAGGGTTTAATAAGTGCGGCTTCACCTCTTTCCTAAAAAGAATGGTTACAATTCTGACCTTCCATCCTTTTCATCTATCATTACAGATCAGAGAAAAGCTCAGCCTACTCAATCTCTTTACTTTTATATGGAGGGGTTCTTTCTTTCACTTGTATAAAATCTTTGAATCTCTGACCACTGTCAGGGTAATCTGCAGCCATTTGTAGCCAATATTGTTGAATAAGGAAGGTTAATATTGCTAATTGTGCTATATCTTTAGGATTTATGTGGCATGATCTCATGGAATTTTTGGAGGAGATTCGGGTAGATTAAAGAATATTTTCTAGGATAACTGGAACTCATTAAATTATGGGATTCGGCATAGAAATGTATCAGTTCGCGTTTCCTCTATCTCTGTAGTCTCCTTCTATAAGAAGTATGTGTATGGTGCTGTTGTAATACACAACTAGGGAACCAAAATAATAGGGTTTTCTTCCAACCCAACTCCATGTTTTCTGAAATCACAGCTAACTTGCTGTTGGTTCTCATCTAAAGCCCTACCAATTGAAAACTTTCACCATGTTGAGCATTTTGTATGATTCCTCTCAAATCCATCCTAATTTTTCATCCAGGACCTTCAACCCCAAGCATCTCATACACACTCGATTCAGATTACCACAGTCAAATGGATATAATTTCCAGCAATAGTCTCAGTCAGTATGAATGTACGTCCGCGGTAGAGGAAAGATTGGGTAGTTGATAAGGAACTGGAAAAGACACATGCATCATACGCCGCCTGAGAGGCAGAAAATTCCATGGCCATAACGTGCTTTGTGAATTCGACGGCGTAGGATATAAGTTCCAACTATATGTGCTATCCAACGGCTAAGGAACTCAGGATAATGTCAATGACATGTACTCTGATTTAATATTTGGTGCTTCACATTTTTATATAAGATTACACATTGTTGGGCAACACAAGGACTGACTTGGAGATGAAGGGAAAATTAAACAGTAAGATACATCACTTGCTCACAATTCATTAATTTGAGCAAATCAAGCTTTCAGAAGACGATCACGATAAAAGGAAAAAAAAACTTGAAGCAGTATTTTCACATTTTTTATCATATATTATTGGCTAACACAATCCTGTTTGCATCACTTGATGTACACTCCACTAAGTGGATCATTGATTTCCTATCCACCAATTATTCGTCATGCAAATCGACTTGTGACCTTGCAACTTGTAGGACCAAGCGCCTAATGATGCACTAAAAGCCACAGCTGTTGACCAAAGTGCAACTCAGGTTTACAACCCCAAGAGCCAAATTTTGACTATGACCTCACATCGGAGCAATTTTTGCCACACAGGACAGGGCAACAATCTCCTCCGAAACAATTACCATAAGCTCCATTGTTGCCACATTCTCAAACATGCTTATAGCTTTTGAAAAGGGAGGGGACAAGTTTTGGTTGCATAATCAAATAAGGATCATAGATATTAGATACTATTGGAACCTAAGAGATACCCATATTTCACCCATCTCAACAAGTAAGCTAGGACTTACATAGGGGTTAGGAAGGACTTGGTTGCATCACAGCAGATAATGAATTAATCAAAATCGATTTATAAGAAGGAGATGAAGATGAGGACCGATTTATATCATTGCTCTAAGAGTACTAGTTATAAGGAAAAATTAGGTACTTAAAAGAAACAATGGGACAATGCCTACTTTATTTCTATATAAGCATGAACAACGTTGGAAATGTTACTTATACCCAATAATCATTCTTTAGCATGACTTAGAGATGGTTTTTAATAAACTCATTCACCGAATTCAAGGTTATATTTAATAGTAACTGTGCAAGTATGGAAGTACCAGGAAAGCAAACCAATGATTGAGCAGATTCATGATACTTCTCGAAAAAGACATAAGGAGCATGGTCAAAAACAATTTACTGGAAATTGCTGATTACAAGATTATGCACACTCACCAAAAACGACAATGATTTCCTTGTCCTATGCATGTCCCAAGCCAAACACAATGATGATCAAACTGAAGGACACACTTGTCACAATCATGACAATGCTTAGCTCTTGGAGGCTACAAGAGAATCGCAAATGCACCAAGATCAGAAATTCATAATATTTAGACAAAAAATGAGAAGAACTAAAGATCATGTACGGATAGACAGAAGGTTTTTCCAGCTTAGCAAATAAGAAATGATAAATACTTAATTAACTCAAACAACAAACAAGGAAGTATCAAGATTTCTCACATACACCCAGCAATATCAGTGCTTTTTCCATGGAATCGTGGTAAAGAAGGGACACTTCCCAACAACTTAATACAGTTATAGTTAGCATGATATGTCTTAGCCACATTCCCTATTCCTAAACTTTACTGTTATGGAAGTAATGGCTGGGACAAAAAGCTTTCCATGGAAACAAATGATACATATTTCCCATATCCTATTTCGTGTCTCGTACATACGGTATGACACCTCCCAATTTGTTAAGAATAAAAATGCTACTTTAGATGATATCTCCAACTGCCAGACCACGCAGAAAGTTGAGTTTTATTCATTTAGCTTTGGGAGAATATGTTAAGATATTCATCCAGTCAGGAGGTGGTAAACTTTGTAGTGCAGAAACAATAAATATATCAGATAGACAAGATAACTCACCTACACGTAGACAAGGTTGTTAGTTGAAGCAAAGAAGCATATAAAGCTTATAACATAGATGAACGAAATGTTTTAAGGATCAGAAATTAATTAGAAATATCAAGAGTTAATATGAATTAAATGAAAGAGCCTAAGTCGGTGAAAGTAGCTTTACTGATATTACAGCATTTCAGTCATTTATCTAATTATTTGAGTTCTTTCTGCAATTTCAAGGCAAGCACCATCCATATTTTCTGAAATTTCTTAATTTTGATTTTAGAGGTAAGCCAAAGAAACCCTTTAAAGTACAACACTTCTCAGGGCTTCGTTCCGAAATTATATACCATTTGATGGATTATACTGGGAGTAGACATAATAGTTCAATTTGTACTTCTAAGGCCAGGGCAGTTTCTTACTTTTCCAGAAGTCTAACCTTTTCCAGATTCTCAGCGGAAAAGGCCTCCTTGGACTCAATTTAATTTGATTTGACTCAGTAATCCAATACCAGTTCTGCAGTAATATAATTTGTTTACTTGCTCTGGCAATCTGGCCAGAACTTTTGAGTTTTGGAGACTATAAGATTTTCAATGAAATGATCTATTCAAGACTCCCCTCTGTGTTTGGATTCATTTTTTGCCTAAATATTTCCATTTCCTCAAAACGTCGGCCACGCATATTTTCAAGAAAAAAGTTTCTAGAAACATTTACAGAAACAAACCCTATTTTCAAATCCTTACACTTCAGCTCTATTTACAAGCCTACACCTTATTTTTCAAAACCTACACCTCATATTCCGCAACTTCTATTTTACACTTTGAAAAGCAACAAAATATAATTTCTCAAAATGAAATATCAATAAACCTATCAACTTGCTCAACTGATCAAACCTTACACTTCAGTCATCCAAGTATGTCTCCAATTCCACACATCCCCATGGGAATTTTCTCAAAAAGTTTGAGAAATCCCCAAAATTAGAATGAATACAATGCTTCCAAAAAGTGCACACATTTTTCTTCCCAGTAGCTGCTATCTCAAACTCCATGCTAAATGCACTTGATCACTGTATCATATTCATAGAACCATGACATATCGACTGCCTTAGTGCTAGTGGGTCTTGCATAAGCATCAACTTTTTGCTTTTTCAGGATCTTGAGATTTTTTCTTCTTCAAAAAGTCTAAAGCTTGAATTCTTGGAAGAAAGTGATCAGGTTGAGCAGTAATAGGAGGATGATGAGAATCAGTAGAGTGACTTTTGTGTTCAGTTGTCGTTAATGGACAGCCTTGGGTAATTGACTTACTTTTTTAATTATCTGTACTCTGTATTTTGCCAGTTGTCTCCACTCACTACAACTAATAAAACCAAAATATCCACTTCCCTACCAAATATTCTATTTAGTTTAATTAAATATAGTTCCTAACAGAAATTTTTAGTTGACTGACTAACAGGTCATTTTCAACACATATGACCACATTCTCGCCCTTAGAAGCGAATATACTAAGGACCTAAGCTATTGGGCCTAACTCAAATTATTATAAACTCAAATTCAGTACGAAAGCATAATTTATATGATACCAACAGGAAAGGAGACAAGTATAAGGAAAGGGCTAGAATTTAATCATATTAAGCTACCAAAAGACCATGATACGATTAATCTTAACAGAAATGAAAGGATAATAAAAGGGAGAAAAAGCATTCTACCTGAATGACATTGCAGTAAGGGCAGGTCAAATTTCTGGACACAATGAATAGAGGAGAGATTAGTCAGCTAAAGATCTGTGGCCTTTTAATGCACAAGTAATTCCACTGCTCTCATAATTGAAAGTAAAGATAAGATGCTATCATGCAACAAAGAATAACAATGTGTCTACAGCAGTTTGAGATGCCTGTCTCCCTCTGCTTCAGTCAGTCAGTGTAAGACAAGATGGACATATTCTCCGTAGCTTTAGGGATGATCTTGGTGTTAAATCCAGTGCCCTCATATTAGTTGTTTCATGCATAATCAATACTAAATCTTGACCAAGCATCAGTTTATAGTTGACCAAGAAAGCAGATCCGTGGGCATAATTACAAGATATACATTAACAATATAAATACCACAAATAAGCAACTTTAATTACACTTGAACATTATTAACCAATATACACCATCTGTTCATCCATTATTACAATTGTGAGACAGTAACCACCATTTATTATCCAGGATTCTAATTTGAACAAGCAATTATAAACCAACCAAACTTAACTGACTCGTAGACATTAAGAATAATAACAAGACCAGGCATATTCATGAACACTCTAGAATGAACTAGCATCAAGAAATTTAAAAAGAAAGCAATGAATGACACAATTGCACAAAGTTTTATTACAATATAGTCAACACTAGTTTGACGTAAACCGGTACATCATTCTGAGCAAGAGCCATTTTTATGGATCACTTTGTGCACCAAGTTGGACATTTTATTTTATTTTATTTTTGTGATGTATCTTACATAAGATGTGATCAAATACTTGGGAACAATTTCCAAGCATGGGGAACCAAAGACATAAGAAACAAGAATGATGAAGAAATCTAATCTTTTACTGGCAAATATTTGCCCCAAACTTCATATATATTTTCAGAAATGATTCTAGTATGACTTGGACCACACAAAAGTATAATATCCCTAGAATTATCAAAATACCATAAAAAGAAGAGATAAAGAAAGAAATCAAATATAGTTCTCTGCCTGGTGCAGCTAAAAAATGAATATGCAAAAATCACATCGCAACTCCCAAAATTGTTGAGAGTTTCATCCAAAGATTCATTTTTCAAGATCATTGAGAAGACAATCTAGCTTCACTTTCTTGTGTTTAAACCTAAAATTTGGCAAGTCCTCAGTAAGCCTTTGCACATCCCAAATGTCAAGCCATTCAGGTGACAGTAGCAAAACCTAAGTTATTCATTGAACTTCAGAATGTTTTGAGTCATCAACAATAACGGACTTGAATCTCAGGAAAAAGGAACTTCCAATTTGCCTCATCCATTAACTCAAGACTTTCCTATAATTCTAAAGTATTAGTAATTAGTTACCTAATAGAAGCCCCTGGAGGGTACAAATCCATCACTAGTTTTGTCCAAGCAGTTGCGTTTCCTCTGTGATGGTTCCTTCCATCCACGGTGATCAAAACACTGCCATTTTGGCTTGAAGCTGGTTGTCTTTGCTTGAACATTATAACAGGACATACAGAAAGATACAGCAATTAGTCGATCACACGCATGTCCACATTTTTCTGACTAATTATAAGTTGGTTCCATGTGCATTAGTGGTTAATTTCACAAAAGAATCAGAAAAAAACCTGCTTACTTTGAGGCCAATAATAACCTTCTAGCTAAAGCGTCTCTTTCGTCAACAGCCTTCTGTGCGTCAAGTACATAACTACATTTTTAAAGAACAAACAAACATAAGCTTTATCCACACAAAAAAACAATAAGAAGATGTACTTCTCAGCACAAGTTCTGAATGGACTTATTTGGCAGCAAGAGTAGCATATGATATAATTACCCAGGAGATGTTCCGGAGGTAACAAAATATTGAACCAGTGTAGCAACAAACAGTGAAACATATATTGCGGTGTACCTGTATTGGGGAACAAAAGGAACGATGTTACAACAATCATGATGCTTACGTGAATGGAAATGAAAAGTGGGCCCAAAACAGCTGAAAACGATTATAGTTAAATAAGAATAAAGTCTGACAAGTTTAGTTCAATTCCCCAATTTGTCGCTCTTATTTCCATAGCTTGAGATTACTCTCTAGAATGCAAATGCAACACAGGTCCTAAATACTTTTAACTTCTTTAGCAGCAGTGATGAATCAAGTTCTATTTTATCATATTTCTTATAAAGATCATCAACAAAATTATTACAGATATTGTCCACAATGTCCCCGACATAAGAATTACAAGAATATGTCATTAGGTTCAAAATTCACCAAATAGCTACTTCCCATATATTCCACTTCCTTCTATGTTGGATGTCCTAGGCTTGGTCCTCTTTAACTAAATCAGGGAAGTCACAAAGACCACTATTTTTCCAAATTCATCACAGTGAGAGATGCTTAAGTGGCAAGAGCAACCTTGGAATGATTCCCTTAAAGGGCCAGCAACAATGAACAATGTTTAAAATATGTTGTTTGACTATCATGTAAGTTACCATAACAAAATTCTCACCCCAACTTTCAGCAAGATGGATAAGAAAGTTAGTCTTGTTATGACTTATTGGTTACATGATTGCATAAACCCTTTAAGACCAACAAAACTTTGTTCAGATATCCACGTTCTCCAGGTCTGATCCATAGCATCTGATGCAAGATAACTCGTGCAATTATTCAAACTAGTAATGCCAATTTTAACCTCAGTCCAATAAGAATTCAAGAACACCTATAATTGCTGATTTTTACCATGAATACCCTCTTCCTGATACACAAGAACACATCATTTCCATTTAATGTGACGTTTGCAGAGCTTATACCAGAGAATAATCACATTTACAACTATTGATTACACTCAATCAACCCAGAAACGGTACTTCCTCGACATTCACCAAAAAAGCTGGGTGCAATTAAAATAAATTAAAAAGATAAGCAAAATTAGAGTATATGTACATTACCATGGTTCCTTTTTGGTCTTCTCAATCAAATCATGGTCGAACAAAAATAAAACCCCCGCAAAAACTAGATGCAGCATGACCAACGCTACTTTCAAAGATAAAACAGATCTTCGAGCTGCAACATATTAAACCCGAAAAAACAAAAATCAAATTAAAACCTCCCAAACGCTCCGACGAATCAATTAAATAACAAAGAGACTAGGTAAGACCAACCTGGATCAGAAAGACAGGGAAA
>NC_026159.1:7891554-7940204 GCF_000512975.1 Sesamum indicum | reverse complement strand
TTTTTTTTTTGCCCCCCCCCCCCCCCCCCCCCCCCCCCCTTATTTGTTTAATTTAATTACACTTAATTGTTGCAAGTGTATATTAAAGCATAGTTCCCCTGTTATGACATGTTTGGTATTGAATTCAATTCTTTCTCAATTAACTTTGTTCACTAAAGATATGAATTGAAATCACAACAACATAATTTACAACATTCACTCGTTTGATTTAATTAAATACTTAAAATAAAAATTTAATCTTCACAATAGTTATACTGATATTCAAAATTATCAGTCGAAGCTCAAAGCCTTTTAAATACGTGGGCATTTCTTAGTTTGTGCAAGAAGGACTTATATAGTAGTGCCAGCTTTTTCAAATACCGAATCTTTAAATTTTATATTATGATGTTTTTGTTGCAACGGTCAGAAGTCAATGCCCATCGAATATGTATGTGTTTTTTAATTCGTGCAAAATTCACTTATATTGTAGTAGTAGGAGTTGTTATGCTATTGATGATTTTTCGTTTCTTCGGTTAGTGTGAATAGATAGAAAGTTATCTTAAGATACCCATTCTTTTAAAAAAGTGGTGCACAAAAAAATTGTGCCAATTGTCTAAAGTTGGTTATGGTCTTAGTAATTAATCTTTTCTTCTTCTTCCAACACATAT
This sequence comes from Sesamum indicum, assembly GCF_000512975.1. Classification (NCBI taxonomy): domain Eukaryota; kingdom Viridiplantae; phylum Streptophyta; class Magnoliopsida; order Lamiales; family Pedaliaceae; genus Sesamum; species Sesamum indicum. The sequence goes on along the minus strand of NC_026159.1, from coordinate 7,939,557 downwards.
GCACCCAGAAATTGAATCCAAAATCTTTAAAGAGAGATCTCGATATCCAAATTGTTGAGTTGTCACCTAGAGGACATTAGCTCACAATCAATTAGCGTATGGTGAAGCTTGATTTGAGATAGTGGCCCGCAAAATTTTACAGTATACAGTACTGTTAAAATCATATAGAACCACTTTTACGATAAATTTATTTGAATACATAGGAAAAACATTCAATTAGAATTGTAGTATAAAATGGGTTTTGTCAGTATTGGAGATAAATACTCATTTACGTATTGGTAGGTACTGTGGACTATGGCTTGAGTCAAAGCATCCTTGATCAAAACTGATATGGCCTCTTGATTAATTTGAAAATAAGAGTTGCACAAGGGCACACATTTATTTAGTTTTTTTCTTTAGAAAAATGCATATGTCTAAATAGGGGATTTAGCATGCTAGTTATTAATAATATAAAATCAAATGTATAAAAATATTGGTGGAAGCACTTGTTTGTGGGACGGGGCTACTGTTGTGTTTTCTTAAGTACACATTATCGAATCGAGAATGATTTTTGGTAAAAGTTATGAAATAATTGTAATCACTTCTGACATGAGTATTTAGTGATCCACAAACATTTGAGTGTATAAAGTCCGGCAAAACTACTTTGTCCTAAAAATGGCATCTTTGTCATTTTTCCTTTGGGACAAGATTCATAGATTGGGAGGTGTCTAATTTTTTTATTTTTAGATTTTTAGACTCTGTCGTCTTTTTAATCCTAGTTTGGGATATATAACCTAGCCTGTCATGCCAAATTTGTGTGTTTACTTGGTTATCCAATTTTTCTTTTTGTTAAACATTCATAACCAATTTGTGTTGAGGAATGGTTTATAAACCATTAATAAGTTTTCCAAACAAGAAAGAAGAACCATTCTTCATTAAATAATTTTTTTTTACTAATAGAAAACTCAAATCCTTCCTCATCTAACATGGAGATAGTAATAATGTTTCTAATCATGTTTGACATATAATCGAGTAAATTGTAAAAAAAAAAAAAAAGGCCTGTGTGTTTGCTCAATTAGCACAAAACATGTGTCAATTTTATAACCAAAATATCCTATGATTTTTAAAATAATGCACACATGCCACTCTTGTTAAGTGCTCAATGGTTATAATTCACTTTTGCATAGGTAGTCGTTAGATCTTCGTTGACCAAATTTAGAAGTATCGAATATACTATATATTTAATAAATATACACAATACATTGAAGATAAATAAATAATACTCATACTTGTATATTATATAAAAACTAATATGTATAAATAGATATGATGATATGTATATTGTATCTATATAATGTACATATTTATATAGATGATCGGTTGGATTGGGGGTGGGGTGGGAGAGGGGGCGACAAGATGATTTCTCTTGACTTAAGTCAACCACCTCTTTTGCATTGAATATCCTACTTTAGATGTTGGTTTTGAATTTAAATCTGGCTTTATTCACTTACTTTTTACTTTTCGTGCCCTTGCAAGTGAAGACCCACATAAACATCTCAAGGAATTTTATATGGTATGTTCCGACATGAGACCCCAAGGGGTTACTGAAGAGCAAGTCAAACTGCGAGTTGTTCCATTCTCTTTGGGTGATGGAGCAAAGGATTGACTCTATTCTCTACCTTTGGGATCCATCATTAGTTGGAACGAGCTCAAAAAATAATCCTTGAAAACTACTTCCCGCCTCATGAACTATAACATCCGGAAGGATTTCAGTGGAATACGTCAATTTTTTTGTGAAAATCTTCATGAGTATTGGGCAATCAATTAGTAGAGAGTTCCCCCAATCACCAAGTTCTCGATCACCTTTTGATTTAATGTTTTTATGAAGGATTGTTTAAAACGAATAGAAACTCGATGGATGCGGCTAGAGGAGGGGCTTTGATTGTCATCTTTGCATTTATGATCAATCGTGAAATTGAGCATCTATGATGTAGTGTCGAAGGAGGTGCTTCGCCTTGGAGGATCAGGTAATGACTCCGTTACTCAGGGAGACAGCATCGGAGTTGGGAAGGGTGGGGTGGACCCTCCTATTGGTGCTAGGGAGGCCCTGCAATAACCTGCAGAGGCTGATTGTTGTCGGGTACCTCAGCAGTTTTCTGCTTGTTCTTCGAAAACTATGTTCAAATTAATCCAAGGCATATTTTAATTTAAGAAATATTCAATTTAACTAAAATTAAATTTAATCAAAATTAATAATTTTAGAAAATTTACAAAAATCAGGAAAATTCAAATTTCTTTTTTTTTTTTGGTGAAAAATGATACAAAACGACCCTCCATGCAACGGGCCACACACAACTGGTTGCGCGCTTGTGCAAGTACCCCTGCCTACACCGCACACGCACACGAGTGCAGGCTGCCCACCTGCGTCCCTGCTAGCATAGTCGACAGTGTTGTAGGCTACACTGTGTTCAACCTATTTTTTTTTACAATTCTGCAGTAAAAATTAAAACTAAAGCTTGCATTTATATAAAATCAAATTCTACAAAATGTCCATAATTAAAAGAGATATTAACACATATATTTCTAAACACATAATCATGCTCAAAATGCTAAAATATACTTTCCAAAAGAAAATTAAATATGCTGACATGTTTATCACATAAAAATATATTATTCACAACACTGAATTGGGCTCTAATACCACTGAAAGACTCGGTACGGCTTAGAAACGCAGCAAAAACTTAAAATAAAAGAAATTAAATTCGATTCCAAAGGGGTGTTTTCTTTGAATTTCGGGCATCTAGTGTTATCAAATGCATCATAACATAAATAAAACATGCATGAATTTATAGCTAGAGGAAGAAACAAAAAAGTACACTAATATTAAATCAAAACATTATCTTTTCATTTCATATGTAAAATGACAACAAGTGTCGTTCCTTATTCATCACCACATAAATCTTTGATTACAGACCTTAATTCCACCAACTAAATTAGGCCTCGTCACAACATTAACGTTACCAATTCATTCACTCTAGTTATTTGATAACCATACATATCGACAACCTAGAACTTTTGGTATGGGCTACCTCCAACAATATTCAAAATACCATACTAGTCATTTTAGTGGAATACATTGGTGCATGCTAACTATAGTACTTGTAAACAAAATTGTGAGAGTATGAGGTATTGCTTGCTTAGCCTCACCCCATCCTTCATTTACATTTATCTCTAATCCACCAAAACACACTCATTCCAGAACTCAATAACCGCATATTTACGTACTTAAAAACACATAAATGCCCACAATACGCGCACGCACACATGCAAATACATATATATACATTCACGCAGTGCACAGATCCGTATCACACTCCGCCACATTTGAACAAATATACCTCAATTTTCTAAAGTAACCTGCACGGTGTTTGCTAATTTTATTTCAAGTTATATTCTCAATTTCTAGAGGTTTTCTTCTTTGACTCTCTTTTCTCTTTCTCGATGTTTGCTTAGATATACAGAGTTTCTATTCTCTCTCTCTCTCTCTCTCTCTCTCTCTCTCTACACACACACGCATGTATATATTACCAAAGTATAGAAGTTTTGTTGATTCTTTCTGGGTTGTGTGTTTTCTGTTCATATGTTTTTCTTACAGGGGATATTATATGAATGATTAGATATATATGAAAGCTGATTGTCAAGCAAAACTGTTTCAAGCATTTCAATTTCATTGAGAAAAGAGGGTCATGTTAGATCAAATCTGTAATTCGTGTATTTGTCCTCGTATACTACCCTAAATTCTTTAGTTTTATTCAATTCAGTTGTTCGTGGGCCAAAGAAAAAAAAAAAAAAAGAAAGAAAAAAAATGCAAGCAAATGCCTGTCATATTGTAAATCAGCAACTTATCCTCCTACCAGAAAAATATAACAATTTACCTCCCTATATTTTTTAAAATGAACCAATTTTACCTCCTCAAACAAGGAGGTAAATTGCTTCAATTTAAAAAATACGTCACGATAAAAAGAACATTTCGTTTTTTGAATTATAATCAATTTTGCAATATGCCATCTATTTTTTGTTTTTTGTTAATATTTGGTTCCGGTTTGCCGTACGAACTACAAAATATTTGCATGTTAGCATTTCAAACCACTTTTTGGTAGAAAATTCTACGAAAAGTGATCACATGCAAATTTTTGAAGTATAAAATCGTCATTTTGTGACTAATGGCTTGAGGGAGGATTTATTTATCCAAATTAACAGCCTTGCCAGAAACTGACGATTTTTAATATTTTCACATGCATATGTAAAACTATTAAATCTCTTACCGTCGGTTACAGGAAATTCAGCTACCCACAAAAAGAGTGCCTTATATTTTGCAGCAGGTAAGTTAAATTCTTATTATTATGTTTGTACTAATTTTAAGGTTATTAGGATTCTTTTAATAAATTTTCTTATTGTTACAAATTGAACACTAAAATATGTTTTTCAAAGGCAGAAAATAGCAATTTTAGTTCGTAACTACAGGAGTGACAATTTTATTTCAGTTGAATTGAATTTGGCAATTATGCGCGGTGACATATTAAGGGCAAAACCTATCAGAAAATTTGAGGCTCACATACAGAAATCCAACTAGAGTTGCAAATTTCTACGGGTTTTATCTTTAATGTTTCATTTTTTTAAAAATTAATTATAAGATTTAATTATCAAATTAAATTTTTTTGGGACAAATATATATATATATATATATAAATATATTGCCACCTCTGTAGTTATGTAATCAAAATTGAAAATTTCCCTTTCGTTTGGATATAATTTACATGTTCGGATTCCGGTGCTAGCTACACAGGGGGTAATTTTACATTCGATTGCGATTAGGCACAGTTAAATCAAATATATGCGAGTGAATTACGATTGCCACAACATTCCTGTAGTACAATAAAACTTTATATATGTTTTAGAATCTCTTAAATTACTCTTACGGACCAATATACCCGCTGGATTATTTACTCCACCTACACTCATTTATATTTTCTTTTAAAAATTTATCAAGGGTAAAACAGTAACTTCCACCATACAGTTTATCGGCAGCATAATTATTTTTCATTTGAGGAAAATATTTATATTATTTAAAAGGATATTCGTAATTATCCCATATCTCATGGAAGAAACTAAAAAATTATCTCGTCTTTGTTGCATGTCCCCTCAGAAACTTCTCAGCCAACAGTACAGGTAGAGATTGATGCGATTGAGGTGGTGGATGAGAGGAAAAAACAAACACAGGCTATTCATAATACTGCACATTTCATGTACTGCGATCGGCTTAGAGTAGAATAAGAGAAAATGGGGTTCTTGTCCCTGTTGAAGGTGGCGTCCATGCCTATACTGCAGATGCTCATAATAAGCATATTAGGGGCTTTCATGGCAACTGATTATATCAAGCTTCTCCCGTCCGATGCCAGGAGATCTTTGAACAAAGTAGGTTGCTCTTTCTTAACAATCTATGGTACGCAAGAAATAGAAATATAGTTGTAGTTTTAGTCTTGTAAGTATGAGAGTGACAATTTTGATTCCGTACGAAATCGATTTAAGATACTTTTTCATGATATTTCAGAAATTTCGCACATCGAGAACATAAATGTCTGAAAAAGTGCACCAAATTAACCTGTTTGTGTGGACTTTCTAGTAGTTTTGGCAAATTCCGACTATTTTTGTCCTCAATGTGCGAAATTTTTAAAAGATGTAATTATAATTACACCCCCGAACTTATGGCCTGTTTACATAAATCACCCTTACCTTTCGCATAATTACATTTCTAGTTGCTCTATTGACATATTAAATGATGCAAGTAATTAATGCAGATTGTGTTCGCGGTATTCACTCCAGCACTAGCGTTTACAAGCCTGGCAAAGACTGTCCGCCTCCAAGACATCATCTCCTGGTATGATAAAGGGTTATCTAGCCAGTGATCATAGATCTTGGATCAAAGATATGGATATAAGAAAGGATTTTAATTTCACAGTTATAAACATCACTAATCACTAAATATATTTATATATATGTATATTCCCTTCACAATAAATAATTATAACTTGAAAATCATTACATACAAATTAATATTAGCGTAAATTATATTTTGTCATCTGAATTATGCCGTTTTTATATTTTGCCATCTAATTTTTTCTTTTTTGCGTGAACTTACCGTCTCAGTGCAAAATTTCGTAAATTTGAGATGGTAAGTTGACACAAAAAAAAATTTAGATGCCAAAACGTAAAAACGATCATAGTTTGATGGCAAAATGTAATTTACCTTAATATTATTTACTATAGTAAAAAAAAAAAAAAATTGATGCGAAAACTTAAGTTTTGACAATAATTGATCAATATTTGTCATGATTTTAGTTATGGCCAAAACATCTGCCAAGTATTATTTTGTTGTAACTAATGTTTTGGGCCTCCTTTGTAAAAACAAGGGCAACGTGGCTAATTAGTATTAATTTGCCAGCAATGCTAATTGTCATAACTAAAACTAAATAGTAATAGTAATAGTAAATATCGTTGACCACGACTACGTAATGGTTATTAGACGTGATTATTGCTAATGTGACTAAAACATTTGTCATGACTAAAAATCATAGCAAAAATATTTGTTATGGCCCATTAACTTTACAATAGTAGTTTTCATGGTGGATGATCTAAAATTTTTACGTCGTTTTTTTTTTAACTATAATTGATAATAATTAATTACCACAATTTTAATACATAGTGAATAATAAATTATTTTTTTAGTAAACAGAGAATCATATTTGTTAAAGTGAATATGATATTGAAAATTCCATTATTTTTAATTTCTTTAAATAGGTCAAGTGTTTGTGTTTGCAATCTGACAACAATTCTGATTGACAATGATTTGATTAGGTGGTTCATGCCTATTAACATTGGGATAACTTTTTTGGTTGGAGGAATTCTTGGATGGATATCAGTTCAAATCATTAAACCAGAACCACATATACGAGCTCTTGTCATTGCCATGTGTTCATCAGGTTGTTGATCCATTTAGCTTATATTTGATTGATGGATTTAAAATTATAAATTATAAATTACTCCCCTATGAAAAAGAAAATAGCAATTTATCCCCTATATTTTTTAAAATAAAACAGTTTATCTTCTTGTCTAAGGAGGTCAATTGCTTCATTTTAAAAAACACAGGGAGGTAAATTGTTGTATTTTATACAACATAGAGAGGTAAATTGCTATTTATTCTTTCATAGAGGGTTAATTTGCTCATTTGTAATATTACAAGAAGATTGCTTGTATTTTTTCCTTTTAAACTATGTTTTGTTGAATATCGATGGATTCCAAGTTCTTTTCAAACGGGAGTCGTTTGAAACCATTTCTCAAAATCCTTTCATCAATCCAAATATAGCAATACGTTTAATTTCAATTGATAGTTTCGGATTTGAAAAAAATATTTCAAATAACTTGGCATAAAAAGCAATTTGAAATCCATCAATGTTCAACAAAATTAGTTTAGATATTTGAAAGTGCGGAATTTGAATTATTTTTTAAATTTAAGAGTATCCTAACAAATGAAAAAGATTATAACTAAAAATTTAAAATTCGTAATTCCAAATCCGTCGATCCAAATAAAATATATGTAATGGTTATGACTAATAGCGGAGTCACTATATTGGTTTTTTTAATAGGAAACTTGGGCAACATTCTATTGATTCTCATCCCTGCAATCTGCAAGGAGAATGGCAGTCCATTTGGAGATAAGTATGTTTGCGCCAGCGTTGGACTTTCATATGTTTCTTTCTCCATGGCGGTGAGCTATCTTTCTACCTTCCTACAGCTGATCACTTCATATCTCCTGTTCCAATTCAATATTTCATTTCATGGTTGCATGCCAAATAATATATACATTTGAGAAAACATATTTATACACTTGGCGCACATTTTCGACATGAAATATCATGTGAAACACAATATTGTAATTGACGCACGGTCAATGAGACCTAGTTTGGTTGGTGAAGTTTAAGTCTCCATGATTTTAGAAATATCATGTGAAATTTATTTTGACAATTTTACCCTATAATGTTAAAAATTTATTATATATATTGAGAGCAAAATGATGTAAATTTGCTAAAATGGCTGGAAAAGTACAGATAACTAGCTTAATCAGGTGCAGTTTTTCTTGGGTACATTTTTTCGATCATTTTTAAAATTATAGGACGAAATTGTCTAAATTAATTCATAGAGGGCTAAAATTGATATTCCCTGTACTTACAGGACTAAACATGGATATAGCCTTTGTCATTCTTTTCTTGTATTTGTATGTTTATTGTCTGCCGATGGCTAATATCACACACACACACACACACACACATATTTATATATGTACATATTATATGTTTCTTTTGGTGGTTGAATTAAACCTTTGGATGGAAAATTTTTACTCGGATTGGGTTTGATCGAGCCAAACTAATGACACAGCAAGTGTATCACATTTACTATGTGATTGGTCACTTTCTCTGAAGTATACACCAATCACACGACAAGTGTATTGCACTTCTCATATGATTGGTTGAAGTTCGATCGACTCGGATTTGAGATAGAATTTCCGCTTCTGGACTTATAACCTGCACAAGGCTTTTACTTTTAGGTTCCCTTCAACTCGGATGCAGAAAGAACTTATGAATTGTTGGTATTGATTTAACAGCTTGGTGCGTTCTTCATCTGGACACATACGTTTCATTTAATACGAAGCGTTAGCGAAAAATATAGAGCATCGGTTGCAGCTCAGGAGTCCATAAAGCAGCCTAACAAAGACTTAGAGGCGAACGAGAAGTCTCTCCTTCTCAATGGAGCAGAACATGCCCATATACCCTCTACTCAAGATTGCACAAACCAACAAATAGTGAGTTGAGTTTTATATCTTTATATATGTTACGTTTTAAAAACCCTATGTAGGAAAATTTAGGGGAAGTTGCATTTTTCATCTCATAATTTAGGTTCAGTAATTTTTAGTCCCACTTAGGGAGTTCTTATTAATAGGCTAATAAATTACAAAGATTCTCATGTTTAGTCATTTCGTCAAATTTGTCGGTATTTTTTTTATTGAAAATGCCATGTGACCATGAACTCTTCAAGTCCTCGAGAGAACGGCACCGTGGTCTTTTCCGTTTAAAACACTAACATAATCTAACAAAAGAACTAAAAGTAAGATTCTTTTTAACTTACGTTTATTAATAAGAATGTTGCTGTGGGACGAGACGAAAAGTATGCTAAGCTTAATATGGGCATGAAAAACGTTATGCCCTCACAAAGTCACGTTCTAAAATATTATTTTTAGGAAAAATGCAAGCAATTCCATATGGTATTGTAAATGAGTAAATTATCCTATTTTGAACAATTTATCTCCTTATATTTTTTAAAATACTTCAATTTACTCCTCTATATTTTTTAAAATGAAACAATTTACCTCTGTATTTTCTAAAATGAAGCAGTTTACCTCTTGCAATATCATCTTAGGTAAATTGTATTATACCAATTCGGTCAAATTTGAACCAATTATATGGTAAGTACAATACACTTGTCGTGTGATTGATATACAGTTTAGAATTTGCATCGAGGATGCCAAATAGAATGAGCTCTGAAAATTTAAAATTCCCTTACATGATGTAGAAGATAGAGCAGAAGCACAATAGAACTTCATGGGATCAGATAATGGGAATTCTACATCAACTACGAGAGGAGCTATTGGCACCTCCAATCCTTGCTGCGGTGAGTTAGCTATTTAAACAATATCCAGAGATTCATTCTCTCCATTTGTGAAGTTGTTAGACACTCACACTGTTCACTGCATTGTATTACAGATTGTTGGGCTTATCTTTGGAGCAGTTACATGGCTTCGAAACCTTATTGTCGGTGAAAGCGCGCCACTTAGAGTGATTAACGACTCCATTAAATTACTTGGGTAGGTTAAACGACTTTTCTCATCTCATCTCATTGTGTTATTCTAATTAATTAGGTAACTCAGATCCGATTCTATTAAATTTGAATTAATTATATAGCAAGTGTAATATACTTATTGTTGATAAGTGTACAGTTCAGGAAAATATCATCAATCATACATCACACTTGTCTGTGATTGGTTTAGCTCGACAAACCTGATCTGTATAATAATTTTCCACTAATAAGCTAGCCAACTAATATAGGACATGGAAATTAATTATATCTCTATTATGCTATGATCAGAAAAAAAAAATACAGCATTTTCGTTCCATATTTTAGGATCAATATAGTTTTTATTAAGTCGATTACGTAATTTTCATTAATGATTTCATAAGTTACAAAAAATTCACACTTTTACCCTTTTCATCAAATTTCGTTAGTATTTTGAAAGAAATAACATGTATAAGCATGTGGCCGTTAACTCTTTAGCCACTTTTTCATCACGAGTATAGCACTTTTAGTCTCATAATTACGGTATAGTTCTTATTAATGGTCCTATAAGTTCTAAAAATCTCTCACTTTTAGTACTTTTATAAGATTTTGTTAGTATTCTAGATACCGGACATGTGCTTAGCACGTGTCTTTTTCGTCAAAATACTAATGGAATTTGAAGAAAGGACTAAAAGTCAAAATTTTTGTAATCAATGAAATAAAAGGTATATTAACCCTAAACTACGGACCGAAAAATGCAATTTCCCTATTATGGCCATATTCAACTATTAAATTGTTAGTAACCTAAAGGATGAAGTGAAACTAATCCCACGACAAATGTATATTGCCAGCCCTCACAGAACAACTCGGGCATACCAACACTTAGTGTAAAGTAGAAGGTTTTGTTATGTTACATTCTCTCGTTAGTATTGCTTGAATTGATGAGTTATTTAAATTTTGTAGTGACGGAACTATTCCTTGCATCACTCTCATACTAGGTGGCAACTTAACACAAGGTATGTTTTCTAACGTAGCTATAGAAAAGTTTAAAACAAACACAGGAATATTGCATTTTACTTCCTACAAGTTAGTTTTCTATGATTCTGATTTTATTATTTTTAAACTCACCACAAGAAATTTTTTGCTCGGATCGGATTTGAACGAACCAAATTAATCACAGAACAAGTGTATCACACTTACTATGCGGTTGGTCACTTTTCTGAATCGTACACCAATCACACGATAAATGTATTGCATTTATTATAAGATTGGTTCAAATTTGATCAAATCAGATTCGGACTAGAATTTCCATATCACCACACTGTATTCCTAACTCCAAAATATTTGCATCTTTACTCCAAAACTTTATTCCGCTAAATTTACGACGGAAACAACATGTTTCAGGGAAATTAAGGTTGTTTTTATCAGAAATTTAAAGGAATTAAAACTTGAAACTAAAAATGTAAATTATTTCAAAATTACGGAATATAACATCACAAATTAAAAGAGAAACTAATATTCTGAAACAAACACATACGTGTATATGTTCTTACTTAAACTTAAAAACAATATTGGAGTACATGATGAATGATGGAGATTGATGGATGTAGGGCTACGTAAGGCGAAATTGAAATCAGTAATTGTGATTGCGGTGATCTGTGTGAGATACATAATGCTTCCTGCTGTTGGGATTTTTGTTGTAAAAGCAGCTTCACACTTAGGATTTCTTCCTTCTGATCCCCTCTACCACTTTATGCTCATGATTCAGTTCACTGTTCCACCGGCTATGAATATCGGTATGAACATTTACATTCTTCTTATTTGCATTGTTTTTTAGTGGGGTAAAGTACAACGGCTATGTTTAGATTTGTCATAATTATAATGTTGTTATTTGAAAAATTATAAATACTCTAATAATACTTCCTTTAACAACTCATTATAGGAGGGTATTTATTAGAGTATTTGTAATTTTAGAGAGATATTTATAATTTTTCAAATAATATGGGTGTATTTGTAATTAAGACGAGTTTAAGAAAAATCCTTTTGTAATTTACCCATTTTAATATTTACATGCCAACAACACAACTATATTTACCTTGTTGGTCCTCATAGTTATTGGATCATGGGGTTGTGCCTGTACAAATGAGAGCATGGTAGGGTTTAGGGTTAATTGCAATTTTGGTTCTCTATGTATTTTGATTCTTCTAAAAGTGTTGACGGCAATTCAGTCCACTATTTTTTTAGTTTTTCGGGGTTGAGGATATTTGTGGTCTAAAAGTTCAAATTACTCAAAAAACCACGCCTACAAGTCACGTGATGTTCCAAATGCGATTTATCCCTCTATAATATGATAAATAAATAAAAAATTTAATTTAAAAAATTAACAAATTACTCCCTATATTTTAGAAAATAAAGCAGATCAACCCTCTATCTAAATCATTGATAGAGGTACTTGCTTTATTTTTCAAAATACGAAAAGATAATTTATTATTTTTTTTTCTATGTTTCATGTATCACGAGATTAAATTTCATTTAATCTTTTTCATCCTAAATGACGATACAGGTACCATGACACAACTCTTTGATGTGGCACAAGAAGAGGGTTCAGTCCTGTTCTTTTGGACTTACCTGGTTGCAACCATTGCTCTCACTACCTGGTCCACTGTCTTCATGTGGATCTTGTCCTAGACAAAGCTACAATGTATAGGATACCAGCTGTTTTAAATCTTGTTTTGTCATTAGCTCGAGTATATATACATAGTGTTCATCTTTTTGGTTCATGCGTAGATTGTCACACGTACACTCTATTTCCAGAGACAGTGCTATCTTTGGGACAGTGTAGCAGGATGTGTACTAGTGTAAATAAAGTGCGTGTATTTGTGTAAATATATATACTTATTAGTTTATATGGCATTGGCGATATTAGCTTGTCGTGATAAAAAAAAAGGGTGGTAAATTTTATTTTGGTTCTCGAATTTTATTGTTAATGTCATTTGGTATTTGAGTAATTATACACGATCTAATTGGTGCACCAATTTCATCATTAATATCATTTTAGTACCAAACTGATAATTTTTATTTTTTTTCTATTATTTTTTAAGTAATGACCAATTTATCCTTAGATTTTAAAATGAAACTTCATAAATATACTTAAGAAAAATTTGCCAAAGTATCAATTATTATATTTTATCTTTATTTTAGTCATTTTAGTTTTATTCCTCCTATTTAGTTATCAAGATTACCATTTTTTTTATTGTGTTTTATGTTTCTTACGACATTTATTTTTAATATTAGAAAAAAATTCATGATTGAATAACTTATAGAGAAAATATATCTAATATTAATTTTAGTAAGTTTCAAAATCTGATGAAATTTAGTCCTTTGGTGGTCGAATTTTTGATCTTTGATTAAGAAAAATGATTTGGCATGCCAATTGGATATTTTTTGTGGAGTTTTTAATCCTACGTGGCTTTAGTTGGAAGACAACTTGAGAATTTTCAAGCTTATGTGGCAATTGAAATGAGGTGGAAATTAACAATTTTTCTATTATTTGCAACCCTTGTTTTTGCCCCTGTTGCTTGGATATCGCTACCGAGCCCTCCGATTCGATCGGAGTATCCTGGCCATTGGTCATGGTCTGAGGCTGGTGATTCTTCAACAGCTTTTGGAATGTCTCCTACAAAATAAATAAAAATATTAGTGTTATTCTAAAAAATCATACAAAATATTTTAAATAATTATGACTTACCGCCATCTCCGCTACTCTCGGGAAGCTCCAACCGCCGTCGGCCTTCTTTTTGTAGCATCTGGTGAATAACTCATTTGCTTCACAGGTCGATCGAGCTCTGCCTCCTATAAAAGAAAAGAACAATTAACAATATATTTATAAATTATTAATAAAAAGTATAATAAAAAAATAAAAATTAGATACCATCTTCCTTTTGTACATGTCGATAGAGGAAAATCCCCAGTAGATGGTAGATGCCGCCGTGGGTTTGGCCTTATTCTTGGCAGACTCATTCTTGAAGTCCGCACTGGCCCAGTATAGCTGCAGCTGGCGCTGGACCTCCTTGGCCAACCACACCGGTTTGTTTAGCTGACTCATGATGGCGATGGTGAATCGCTTCCAGATGAACTTGCTCGTCCACATATGGAAGATTCGCAATATGGATTCATCATCACACTCCCACCAATACGTCATCTATAATATCACAAAATAAAAAAAATATTAAGATATTAAAAAAATTCAACTATACGATAATATAAAAAAATTTAAAATCTTCAAACTTTCAAACCAGAATTGTTGGTGCTCTAGCACCACCAGTCGCAAACATTCCTAGAGGTGGGGATAATGCCCTTGCACCACCACATTGATGCGCTCGTAAAATTTGTAATCAGACTTGAAATAACATGTTGATAAGTTACTTTGCAAATAAAATAATGCAAAAGAATAGAATAAAAACAAATACCTGTATTAGCGAGGCTGATATATTGCCGTGCTGGGGGGAGTGCTGGTGGTAGTATAGCCCACGGACGATTTGCTGCTTGGGCGGCAGGGCAGTAGATAGCCTCATCGGTGGCCGATGCAGTAGAGGACAGGCCAGCCTTATTTGGACCGAGTGCGACAACTGAGGGGCCAGTCGTGTCAAGTGGTGGGGGTGGTCGGAACACTGCTTCCACAACTTGGGAAGCATTACCCGTCGGTGGTGGAATCGGCGGGCCAAGGCCCTTGTCCACGTTCTAGAGGAGGTAGACCACCATTAGACATGATTTATAAAATTATAATAAATACTAGTTATTTAATTTTTATAATTAATGTAATTATTTAAAAAATTTTAATTTATCATAAAGTGTGTGTTCTGAATATATATATATCCTCGTTTACATGGTATTGGTGACATTAGCTTATTGTAAAAAAAAAAAAGGTGGTAAATTTTATTTTGGTACCTAACTTTTGTTATTAATATCATTTTGGTACCTTGAGTCATTACAAACAACTCAATTGGTATCTGAATTTCCCCATTAATATTACTTTGGTACCCAAATATTTTTTATTTAGTTTCTAATTTTTTAAGTAACAATTATTTATCCCTAGATTTTAAAATGAAAATTTATAAATATACTTAAGAAAAATTTGCAAAAAGAAATAAGTATTATATTTTATCTTTTTCTTAGTCATTCTACTTTTATTCTTCTTATTTGCACTACAAAGAAATTATTTTATTGGGGTGGGATTTTTGGGTAGATCATAATTGATCGAAAAATCCGACTTTGGGATGGATTTATAACATATTTTACTACTTTTCGATAGAAAAACTTATACAAATGAATTCTACACTAATTTCATCAACAATTAACCAATAATTAGACATACAATTAATGTGCCAGGTTAGATGCGTACTCATCAAAAAATTTAAAACCATGAATCCAATCACATATCCTTCTCTTCTGGTCCTTCGTCGAGATATATACGGCTTTGGGCATCACATTCGATCTCCATTCATCCATCTAAAGTTCCAACCAATTACATATGATCTTCAGGTCATTCAGTTCATTCAAGTCCTTCATTTTACCCTTTATGTCCATACACGTAGTGTAATAAAGTGTGTGTTCCGAATGTAAATATATATACTTCTTGGTTTACATGGCATTGGCAACATTAGCTTATCGTGAAAAAAAAAAGGATGGTAAATATTATTTTTGTACCTAAGTTTTGTTATTAATATCATTTTGGTACCTTGAGTACTCATTACAAACAACGCAATTGGTATATGAATTTCACCATTAATATCATTTTGATATCCAAATATTTTTTATATAGTTTCTAATTTTTTAAGTAACAATTATTTTACTAGATTTTGAGCTGAAAATTTATAAATATACTGAAGAGAAATTTGCAAAAATAAATAATCATTTTATTTTATCTTTATCTTAGTCATTCTTCTTTTATTCTTCCTATTTCACTACAAAAAAACTTATTTTATTGGGATGAATTTTTCGGACGATTGTAATTGATAAAAAAATCCATCGAAATTTGGGATGAATTTGTAACATATTTTACTACTTTCTGATGGAATTACTTTGACAAATGGAGACACCATCGGAAAAAGAAACCATTATCCCAAATTCCATCAGGAATGAGGACTGATATTTTTTAAGTAACTGCAGGAGGAAATTTTTTATGGGAGGAAGTCGAAAATTTCGAAGGAATTGGTGATGACTTGACAATTTTTTACGATCTTAAAGTTTTGAAGGGAGTGAATTGGCACGAGAATGCAACAAAAAACATGAAAAGTAAAACGAAAATTAGAGCATAAAAAATGGATCAAGGGAGTGTACCCTTGATGTTTCCGAGCATTCAGTGCAAATAATAAACATACAAACATATCATGCATCTTCAACTATGGAAGAAGAACGAACGGTGCGTTATAGAACTTTGATCTTTGTCGTTTTTCTTGGAATCGGAGACAAGCTTTGTTCCTCCTTCAAATCCATACTTCCTTTTAACAAGAGTTCAAGTATAGAACTTCTCGAATATCATCCATACCACACCGAAAGAAGTTTCAATCTTCTTGCTAGAAAAGACTAGACGTAGGAAGAAAGAATCAAGCAATAACGCTATCAATTGGTGTATCTTATTCACACTTGTTATTTACTTGATCCTTCTATTTTAGAAAAAATAAAAAAAAATAGACATATATGAACAACATTTAAAATTACCATTTTAAAGGGTCTACGAAGGAATAGATGTTGATATTAAGAGCACTTACATGTATGAAATTAAGAATGTTAAAATATTTTAGAATATTTTATATAAATATGGAAGTCTTTGGATGCAAGGTTTTAGATTAATATAAAAGTTAAAAGAGAAGTTTCTAAAAGTTTTATATACAAATCTAGCTAGGAGGTTTTTTAGTATTTCAAAATATTTTTGAAAGCTTCTGGTTACACTATTAAAATTAATCTTCACCGTCCATTTAAAGAGTCAAATGTATAAGTATTTAGAGTTCATTTTTAATAATTAATCAAGTTTGTATATCAAATATTTTCATCAAAATTTTCTTATTAAAATCTTTTACTTGTTTACACATCATGTAAGAAAGGAGAAAGAATAAATTAAAAACTATGCATCACGCACAACACTTGTTTATTTTACTAGTCTTTCTAAATTTTTCGATGGTCTTAATAAAATATATTGAATCAAATTACATTATTATTTTTTATTAACGTTGTATAATTTTGTAAACTAATAAACTCCAACCTAATATTTTTGCACAATCACGAGTAGTATATTAAATACAGATATATAGTTATAGATGTAAAACAATTTCAAGTGCAATTTCCTTCCCTAGAGCTAGTTTTCGCAACTCTTGTACCAAACATGGAAACCCTGTGACGACGTATACGTATAGAAAACTGACACTCCCTACAAAGGTGCCCACGAAAGCTGAAAGCCATTGATTCCCCTCTACGCCACCACACACACACGACCCTCCCTTTCCTACTACCATTCTTCGCCTCTTCTTTTTCCACCCGCTCTAACTGTCACATTTTCTTCTCATCAGCTTCTCTCCTAGTGCATGTCTTGCGAATGAGATTGTTCAAAGATTAAAATTCTTTGCATTTAGCGACTCTAATTGTTTCTTCACGAATGGAAAAAAATTGGGTCTTGAGCTCAAAACAAAAAGAATACTTGGGTTAGGAAAAAAACCAGTTTGGAATAGTCGATCAGGGGTAGAGAAGGATCAAATGGCCCCAGGCGCTGATGCGATGCCCTGTCAAGGTAAACTAGGTAATGGCTTGGGCAAAGAAAATGGAAAGAAAAGTGACGAGGAATGTAACGATTTCGGACAAGCAAAAGTAGCACGACCGCCGTTGATGCGGCATTGCATCAGTCATGCAACTTTGGCTGATCCCTTTGCTTTGGTAAGTAAATCAAGACTTCTCGGCAGAGGCAACTCTCTGTCGACCCAAACCAGCCATTAATGACGTTAACAGAGAGACGTGATTTGGGATGTCATTATGTTTGTGTTTCATATTAAGTATTCTTATTGATTGGATTTTGCGACCTGCATTCTTGGAAATGATGGGATTTTTAGTTGCATTTTACCCTCGCATGAAATTAAGCATTATTAGGCAAAAAACTGTCTCGAGTATGTTAAGAAAAAAACAACAATGCGACTCTTGAAATTTTTATTAGGACAAAAAACACACTTTTGGCCACATCAAGGAGTCAAGTTGTTTTTTGGTTTAACGTTCAAAGGATTGCATTACCTTTTATTTTTTTGAGAACGGAGTTTCTCGTTTATAACTGGTTTTTTCTAGGAAAAATGCAATTTTAGTCCTATAATTTGTAGGTGATATTTTTGGTCATATACGAATTGATTTTGTAATTTAATCTCGTGACTTTAAATATTTGCAATTTAAGTTCTTTCTCGGCCAGAATCCTCAATTTAATTGAACTAAGTTCAAGTCACATGCAATGTTTTCGGCCAAATTGGTATGAAAAGGATTAGAATTACAAAATTTTTAAAGTTAAGGACTAAATTATAAAAATCAATTCACGTAGGACTAAAAATGCTAATCAACTTAGTAATAGGACTAAAATTGCATTTTTTCCTTTTTTTGCAAGAGGCTTTGCATTTAATTAATTGTTAACTTCATAGTTTGATGATATTGCATGCATAATAGCATGATTAGAAATTGATTTAATTATTTTCAAGTCATTTTGATATTTTATCATAATGAGAGTTTGTTCAAGCCTTTTTTGACTTTATCAATTAAACTGGGAGTTCGTTTCGGCTCATTTTGTGCTATCTGAATGTCTAGGAATGTCCTGTTGTAAATGGTGTAAAGTCATTAGGCAAGGATTCTGGATTTATACCTATGTTTCGTTCCGGAAGCTGCTCTGAGATGGGTCCGAAGCCATACATGGAGGATGAGTACATTTGTGTGGATAATCTTTCTGACCACCTTGGTACACTTAATGCTTTCCCCTCTGCTGGAGCATTTTATGGGGTGTGTAATTTGTTCTCAACTCTGGAGAAATTACATTTTTCGTCTTATAATTTAGGTGTTTATGAGATCGTCTGAAATAATCTTATAATTTTAAAAAATTCTCACTTCGATTCTCCTATCAATTTTCATTAGAAAACTGACTTAAAGAACCACGTGCAAGTCGCATACTCTTTCTCCTTTATTCTGAAAAGATAAGAGCCGTGTGACTTGCACGTGTCTTTTCAGTCATTTTTCTAATAAAAGTTGGCAAAATGACTGAAATTGATACTTTTTGCAAGTTATGGGGACTACTTTTGAAAATTTCATAAGCAATTGGATTGGAAATGAAATAGGCCTAAATTAATAGACAAGAATTTGCAATTCCCCCTCTCAACTTGTACTTTTGATTCTTTTAATGGTTTAGCTAAAGGAAAATAACATTTTTCATAGCCTTTCCATACTTTTTATCCCATTGTTTACTGGATTTTCACTTTTGATCCCACAACTTAAAAAAAATAATAGTTTTTGATCCATGATACTTTTTCGTTAGATTTTTAACAGAAAAGGCTACGTGACCGTTAAATGCATGGAACAAAAGTACTACTTTCTAAAAGTTATGGGACAAAAAGTGAGAATCTCGTAATATATGGTACCAAAAATGTAAAGGCTCAAACAACCACATGCTATTTTTCATTAAGATATATAACGGAAACGTATCATGGGACCAAAAATACTACTTTTTAAAAGTTACGAAATTAAAAGTGAGAATCCCATAATAAATGAAATCAAAAGTGAAAAGACCCTATATTACAACATCAAAAGTGCTGTTTTCCAGTTTAGCTAATTATGAACTTACTCAAAAAAGCAAGAACATATTGCCCGAGTAAGCAATGTATCATTTACTTGGTAAATTACTTCATTCAGTGGTTTGACTTACTCTCAGGTATTTGATGGTCATGGGGGTAGAGACGCTGCCTCTTTCACGAGGAAGAACATTCTTAACTTTATTACTGAGGATTTCCATTTTCCAGGCGGGGTTAAAAGAGCACTAAAGAATGCTTTTGTGAAAGCCGATCATGCACTGGCAGATGCCAAAAATCTTGATCATTCATCTGGCACTACTGCCCTCACTGCTCTCATTTTGGGAAGGTAAGAAACTTTACTTGTAATCATTTTACCAAAAATTCTTCCTCCGATCAGATTTGGTCAAATCAAACTAATTACAAAAGAAATATATTACATTTGCTATATGATTGGTTATTTTTACTTAACTGTAAACCAATCATATTTAATTGTATTGCACTTGCCATATAATTAGTTCATTATGCGTTCTGTGATATAACTTATTTTATAAATTAGGTTTATTATACTTACAACTTCTCCTAAAGTTAGTATAATTAACTATGCTTTGCTTTTTCAACTCTTGGAAAATAATATTTTCGATTTGTCCGAAAAACTTCTCCTTCTATATGTATTATAGGTTAAAGGTGGTTTTACCGCTGATAATATTGATAGATGTGGTTTCGTATTGATGCAACGTACCAGGGACGTTGCTTATAATAAAAATTACTCGTAAAATGCTTATATTACTTTTAGAAAATTAGTAAAGCTATAGAAAATTATAACTAGTTCAATAAATATCGAGTTGAATATTAAAGATTTTTAGTACATAAAATATTAAAAAAGTAAAATAAAATATTTACGATCTCTTAAAGGATCTCTTCATATTTGGATAATTCTAAATTGAGAGGATTTCGAATCCTTGAACTCTAAATATGAACTATGCTTTATTAAATAATGATGAATTTTAAATTTTTATAGTATAAAGTTGTTTGAAATTTTTTTTTCAAGTTATTCTCTCAAATTCAAATCCATCAATCCAAATATAGCCCCAGGAAACAATTACGAGCAATCTTGTGTTTGTTGGAAAGTTCAACAGAATGGTGAACTGACTAAAATACCATTATGGACTAAAAATTAGAATTTTATTTTTATTTTTTTATTGACTAAGTGGATAATTTATTTATAATTTTTTAAATTTTTTCATCCATTCCGGCCGATTGTTTTACAAATTTTTATTTCTTTTAAAAAAAATACAACAAGGGCATAGTTGACAATTTCATATCTTCATCCGAGAATTACATAATTTTATCAAATATTATGGGAGTATTTATAATTTTTCGAACACGAGATAGTATTCGTAATTATACAAACTTTTAAGAGAGGTTGCTATAATTTACCCAAAAAAAAAAAAAACAAAACTAATTTATCACTTAATATAATTTACCCAAATGGTATAGAAAACATTACAGTAAGACCAAAAAAAAATGTGTATACAGTTTCAAATGTAACCGGATATTGGATAATATCCGATTTTGTTAATAATTTCACAATATCGATGATAATTAATTAATATTAGGGGTTATGAATGATTAATAACAACAAATATTATAGTTCGATTTTTTTTGATTGGTCATTCTTCCGAATGATATTATTAATTATCGATCAATACTTTGAACTACGGTCTGTAAATCCAAATGAAAGTGATGAATTCTCATTTCATGATTTAAATATAAAAACTATAAATCTAATCCACCAATAAATATATTAAACGACCATTTTGTCTCTGAATTTATTGGTAAGTTATATATATTGAGTGGGGATCCATTTGTTATATGTTGAAGGAGAGCATTTATCAAGTAACAAGTATATACACTGTGATATTGTAAATGAGTAAATTATTTTTTATAATTTTAAAAAAATAGCAATTTTATCTCCCTATCTTTTTTTAAAAATACAACAATTTACCCTCTTGTGTTTTTTAAGATGAAACAATTTTACCTCCTTAGACAGGAGGTACTTTGTTACTTTTATTTTTTTTCCATACGGGGTAATTTGTTCATTTGCAATTTCATGAGGAGTTGCTTGCATTTTTCCTGAATATATAATATCAACACCTCGTTTGAGTTTAGATATAATTATAGCGAAGGTTTTTATAGTTAAATCTAACCTCAAGTTAAGTATATTAGTGTCATTATTTACCCATATTATTTTGTTCCCTTACCTGTTTACAATACATTCAACTTCGACTTTAGTACACATCCATTCATCTTTTACAGGACTATGATAATCGCTAATGCTGGGGATTCTCGGGCTGTGCTTGGGAAGAGAGGAAGAGCAATAGAGTTGTCTAAAGATCACAAGCCCAATTGTACATCTGAAAGACTTAGAATAGAGAAGTTGGGGGGTGTGATCTATGACGGCTACCTCAATGGCCAACTCTCTGTGGCACGGGCTCTCGGGGACTGGCACATGAAGGGTCCTAAAGGTTCAACATGCCCCTTAAGCTCAGAACCTGAGCTAGAGGAGATGGTTCTAACAGAAGAAGACGAGTTCCTAATAATTGGATGTGATGGGCTGTGGGATGTGATGAGTAGCCAATACGCTGTAACAATTGTAAGGAAGGAGCTTATGATGCATAATGATCCTGACAAGTGTTCGAGAGTGC
The DNA here is from genome assembly GCF_000512975.1 of Sesamum indicum. NCBI lineage: Eukaryota > Viridiplantae > Streptophyta > Magnoliopsida > Lamiales > Pedaliaceae > Sesamum > Sesamum indicum. The sequence goes on along the minus strand of NC_026159.1, from coordinate 7,917,128 downwards.
TTGTCAGGGAAGCTCTCAAGCGCAACACATGTGACAATCTAACGGTTCTGGTTGTCTGTTTCTCATCAGATCCTCCGCCACGTATTGAAATTCCAAAATCACATAAGCGGAGGAGCATATCAGCTGAAGGGTTAGACCTTTTAAAGGGTGTCTTGAGTAATGTTTGAAATAGGATAGAATTCTTACAAACTTGGCGAACTCGTTCTGTGGGTCCCATAAGTTAGGTATTAATGGGCCAGAAATGCAGTTTTTCCAACTTGGTAGGTAGTTTTGTAGAATTTTCTTGGCCCAACAACGACAAATAGTGAGAAGATTATGTGCACCTGAGCTGATATGGTCGATATTAGTTTAGCCCTTAAGTAGTTGGGATTAGAATTTTTTTAGTTGTTACCACTCTTAGAATGTGATTTTAATAAGAATTGCAATATTATGTATTCTTTCCTTTCCCTTTTCTTTGATTTTTAAAAATATTTTAAGTCCAAAACAAATAACTCCTCTTTTTGTTTTACATAATGTTGGGATGAGTGATTGTGTGATGTGGACAGAAGTCGATGTAAGATGTGTGACTGTCGGCTCCAACTCAGAAGAGGAGCTTGATCTATTTGGACTCGAACTGAGGCGAGAAAAAATTGTGAGGGGAGTATGGCTAAACCTCCTCTCAAATGGTCATCTCATGCCTTCATCTATATATATATATATATATATATTGTATGCAAACATAGATTCTGGAACTGTATTATAACTATTATGTGGTTGATTTAGTTTGAGTGAGTTCAACTTGAACTAGAATTTCTTTATTTATATTATGTATGTATTGAAGTTTGTTTACACTTTTCAACCACTTTTTGTTTCACTTAATGAGTGAGCATATATATATATATATATATGGGGATATATGGGGGCGGGGGAGGGGGGCATTAAGTGTAATGCTATAACTAGTCATTTCATACTTTATTTCTGTAATTTGTTAGAATTCTACAAGAAAAATTTGATTTTTGGTACCATAACTTAGCCCTCGTACGCTTTTGATCCGAAATGATTATGAAGTTTTTACTTTAAGGATAATATCTTTCAATTTTTGATAGATTTGTCATGTCATTAAATAATTGATAGAAACAACCACATAATGCTCCAATTTGTGCAGTTATTTGAGATCCGTTGATATTTGACGCCAACTTTGAAAGGTATCTGGTGTTCCCTATCTCCAATTGGCATTATCAAAATAATATGCTTGGCCAAATTAGAATTATAGCTTAGGATAACACAAACAGGCGCATAATCCAATCGCATACATTGCTTAGTTACTCTATACTGATAAGGTGGCTTTCTCACCCCACTTGCTACAGTACAAAGACCCTCATCCATCTAGAATTTAAAGTGGAAGATGCTTTAGCTTAACCCATATAGGCACTTGCCATAGAACTCACTACCATCAAGAACCACATTGAAGTCCACAATCAATGCTCATAATTCCTCAAGGGATACCTCAGCTAACCTCTCAATAACTATCCACAGTTCTTCCCTTGCACCTTGCTCATTTTCATCATAGACAACTGATACTAAACATGTGGAGTGCAATTTTGGCTTTGCACCCTACAACAAAAATTATGAGGATGGATCTCCAAAATCAACCACCACCTCTGTGTTGTCCTAATCAACCCAAATTCTCGTGCCCAAGCCATCACAAACCACTATTAGTTTTTCATCATACCTTGTTGAATTCGAGAGCGGAAAATGAAACCATATAAAGCATAGGAGAATTCTCTAAATCATCCCCTAATGCACATTTATTTATTTACTTGGAATCTTTTGCTTTTTGCAGGTAAATAAACAAAGGACAAAATAGATGGGCAAATTTGCTTTTTGACAGCCATTTGCCTTTTCATTTTCATCAAGCATGCATGGTGGACATCAACTTGGTTTCCTATCTTTTTTTGTCTGAAAAATTACATGGATTTCTGTCCCAAAAGGAAATTTATAGCAAGAAAAAGCAAGAAAGCTGTGTGGGTACGTAGGAGCATGAAGTTCCAAGAAAAAGTTAGCAGGGAGAAGGGAAATAGAGGCTATTAAGATTCCTAATGTGAAGAAATGGCTAACACTTTTCACAAAGGTGTACATGATCAGGAGTACCCTTTTCACATGCAATCCTCACTATAACTCTTTGAACATTTTCCACCAAGCTCTACATGTTCACTAGTATATTATTAAACCGCTTTAGTGGCTGTACCCTGATCCATGTGCAATTTCCTTTCCAGTAAAGATTTGCATGTCATGCCTTTATTTTAAAAACACAATTGCCTCCTTAAGTACTCGTCCTGAATGCAGCCCATTTCATACCCTTTGCCACTCACACTCACGTACAGATTACACTCTTCATTGCCAAATTCCACAGTCCCCCAAACATGGAAAACCCTGCATTTTGCCATCATCGTCTTCCAATCCTGACATTTTCCCTTCTACTCTTCTGCACTTGTTTCTTCAAACCTGCACAGTCCTCTCTTGATACTTTCCTCTATGGCGGCTGCTCACAGATAAAATATACTCCCGGCTCCCAGTATGAAACAAACCTTAATTCTCTCCTCAGCTCTCTAGTCAATTCAGCCACTTACTCCGCCTACAACAAGTTCACAATCATGGGGTCCAGCCGGCAAGACGTAGTGTACGGGCTTTACCAATGCCGGGCGGACTTAGCCATGCCGGATTGCGCCACCTGCGTGGCCCGAGCAGTGACCCATCTCGGCCCTTTGTGCTCCCAGACATGCGGCGGCGCCGTACAGCTCGAGGGGTGCTTCGTGAAGTACGACAATGCTTCGTTTATCGGGGTGGAGGACAAGACTGTTGTAATGAAGAAATGCGGGCCGTCGAATGGGTATAATGAGGATGAAATGAGCCGTCGTGATGCGGTGTTGTCCGGGTTAAATGGGGCGGGTGGTCCATATCGGGTTGGCGGCTCGGAGGATGTTCAGGGGGTGGCGCAGTGCATAGGGGATTTGAGTATGGGACAGTGTCAGGATTGCTTGACGGAGGCGATACGGCGGTTGAAGGCGGAGTGCGGCGGCGCTGCGTTTGGTGACATGTTTTTAGCTAAGTGTTACGCGAGGTACTCCACCAGTGGTGCCCAGTTTTATGCTGGGCCAAACCATGGTAAGGAAATCCTTCAATCACCCACAATTTCTCCATACCATAAACTGAAATTCTTGCTTATACTTTTTTGTTTTTTAATTTCAACAGATATTCTTATAAATAATTATAGCCTAAAATTATGACAAATCAATGTTATTTTTTAGAGTCAACATAAAATAATACGGAAAATCTAATTGATCACAGGCGATTACTTTTTGCTATTACATTTGCAATGGCCTCTAGAAACTCTTGATTAATTAATATTCTTTAATTTTTTATTACTTTAATCATGATAATTAACACTAGCAAATAATAATAATTAAAAAAATATAATAAAATTTAATTAATCACTACCCCGCAATTATTATTAGCCGTTACTTTTACAAGTGAGATCAATACATTAGTCACTACTAAAAATTATTATAGATATAACTATGATAAAAAAAAATTAAATTTTTGTATTAATCTGTCTGACTATTACATATCGTATTGATCTATCATATTTTTTTTTTTAAATTATGATGATTTATAATATAGAAACTAATTGGATGTTGTGGTACAGATTCTCCTCATCATGGGGAGTCCGAGAAGACATTTGCTATAATTATTGGATTATTAGCGGGTGTTGCATTGCTAATCATCTTCCTCACTTTTGTGAGGAGGATTTTCGGGGGAAACGGTGAGATATCATCTACCATACTTCACTTCTTTTATACCTTTCCATGTTTGTTCTCAATTAATACGCTTTTTTTTTTTAATATTTGAGATATATACACGTATATATATGTGTAATAAAAAAATAATTAATATTATCTGTAATTATATATTTAGTAACGAGAATTTTTTTTTATCACAATAATAAGATTCGTAATTTTAATAGTAACTATTATTTCTTAAAAATTGTTATTAGCGAAAATTAGTGATAAAAATATGTGTATGAAATTGTCACTCAACGATAATTACATATATATAGTGATGATAATTGTTATCATTGATATTGGAAGAAAATATAATTTGAGTCATGTAATTCAGGGGGAGTGTTACTTTTTGTCCTGCACGAATTGATTTTTATATTTAATCTTGTAATTTTGGAATTTTGAAATGTTAGTCATTTTTTAGCAATTGGTAAGGAAATTGCATGTGACTTATATATATGACTTAATTGAATTGTAATTATAGTCCTGTAACTTAAGGGTTGACATTTTTTTGGCCTGCACGAATTGATTTACAGGACATGTGCTAGTCACATGCAATTTTTCGATCAAATTGGCTGGAGAAAGAAATAAAATTGTCAAAATTTTAAAATTAATGGACTTAATTGTAAAACTTAATTCGTACAGGATCTAGAATTTTACTCGCTCTAAACTATAGGATTAAAAAATTGTAATTTTTTCCTAATATTTCGTTGCTAAGTTGTCAACAAAAATGTGTTAATAATTGACAAATTTAAAATTATGAAGTAATATTTTGTAATTAATATTATATTTTACTGAAGTGTGTATGTTAAGCACAAACAATTCCAATTTTTTATGAGAATTTACAGTCATAATGATGTCACCTATTCAATATTAGGACTACAGTATTTATACATGTTTGGTTTTTCCTTTTTCCATTTCAATTTTTGAAAAATTTTAGCGGAAAATGAAACCATATAAAGCATAGGAGAATTCTCTAAATCATCACCTAATGCACATTTATTTATTTACTTGGAATCTTTTGCTTTTTGCAGGTAAATAAACATAGGACAAAATAGATGGGCAAATTTGCTTTTTGACAGCCCATTTGCCTTTTCATTTTCATCAAGCATGCATGGTGGACATCAACTTGGTTTCCTATCTTTTTTTGTCTGAAAATTTACATGGATTTCTGTCCCAAAAGGAAATTTATAGCAAGAAAAAGCCAGAAAGCTGTGGGTAGGAGCATGAAGTTCCAAGAAAAAGTTAGCAGGGAGAAGGGAAATAGAGGTTACTAAGATTCCTAATGTGAAGAAATGGCTAACGGTGGGGTTTTGCACGTTTCCTTCATTTTCAGAAAGAAGAGGATAATAGTCATTTGGGTAAGCCATGATCCACATTTATCTCTTGTTGGGTACTTTTGAATGCTTATCTCTAAATTGAGGGACATCCTTCATTAGCATATACTCCTAGTCGCTAGGAAGTCTTAGCCTCCAAAGAGTCCAGGGCGAGGACCTCCCTCGAACCATGTTCTCCATATTGACGAAGAGGTACACTTGGCGAACCAAGTGTATGTTACGTGGGGGACATTTGAGCATGGGGCTTGGCAAATTATCTCCTTTTGGGCTAAATTTGTGGCTATTTTGAGCTCCTGCTCCCTTCGCAGGTCGTGTGGTTGAAGGGGGAGGCGCTAGGCTTTTTTATTTTTGATTAGGTTGAATTTCTTTGGACCATATGTATCAAATATAATATAACCAACAACTCATATATGTTTCTAAAAGAAATTGACAAATATATATGCTTAACCAAAAGAAAATATATTTAAAAAATAAAAAAATATATTTGATCATATTTAAAATATATATATATATATATATATTCAAACAACCGATATGTAACTACTTATTTTTATGTAAAAGAATAAATAGTATTAATGACTTTCTTACCAAATTAATAGAAATTTTTCATGAAATCTTTTTTTTTTTTGTATTTATTGTACTCATTCATTACTTAAATTTTATTATGTAAAAATATAATAAAATTCAAACTATTTAACTCACTGATTATATTTTATTTTATTATAACTAAAAGATAAATTTTTTAATTAAACTTAAAATAAAAAATATTAAAAAAAATAAATTCTTTGAACTAAAATATTGTCCAAAAATTTAATTTTAGATGGTATATATGCGTTATATTTAATTAGTTTAAAGGGATAAATATTACATGAAAATAATACAGGGACAAAGTGTATTTTACCAAATTAAAAATTCACCCCCTTAATAATTTGAGGAAAGTGACAAATTGAGCCTTACACATAAGTTAAACATCCAAATATGACTTGATGCATGTAACTTGACATTTTTAGATCAGATACATATAAAGATCTTTTATTTTTTTTTTCAATTTTCATTGTAGGTATCCTTATTCTATATTATAAATGAGGCTAATCACGTTCAGGACCAAAGCAAAAAAGTTAAATTCCTCCTTATATATATGACTCTAAGATTTTAAATCATTACTCATCGATTAGAATTAATATTAACAATATTTTCGACATCGGATCGGATCACGTCCAATCAAACCTTAATCAATCACATGGAAAGTGCAATATACTTTCTGTATGATTGGTGTACCGTTCTGAAAAGTGACCAATTACATGACAAATATATTACACTTGCTTTATGATTGATTTGGTTCGATCAAATTTGATCAAAACGAGAATTTTCCTAAAACAATATTCTTTTTCCTAGCAGTCCCATCAATTCATTTAAAGAGATAATGTTCTTATTTTAAAAAATAGAGTTTTGATTTGTGATATTTAAAATTATGGGAGTTATAGATTAATACGAAAACAGTAGGGTTACAAAACAATAGAGATTTCATGACGGTGAGAGAATCCCTCCTGCATGGTTAGAAATGGAACAACATGAGTCAGAAAAGGTTTGCAATATTGAAAAGGGCCTAATTGCTACTTTTACTTTTTGACAGAGGCGTCGGAATCAGCGCAAGCTATAATGTAAGAGTAAGACACATCACGGGCTCTATAAATCGTTATAGTTTGATAGTCAAACCTTGAATGTTGTCATATTTATGATGTTTGTTTAATTCTTCTGAGGTATTTTGTAAGGTTAAATGTACGTTTTAATTTGTTATTAATTTTTATTTTATAGGATTTTAATTTTTAATAATAGTATATCGGTTATAGATATCGTAGTTGATGTACATGGCGAATGCGCATTAATTGGTATGTGATGGAAGTTTAGAAAGAAAGACATGTAAAAGACAAGAATACCCTATAGGGTTTCAAATGTCCAAATAAGACAAAAGTTATGCATTTCCAACTGCTATCCGAAATGATCTAATGACCCGAATTCACCATCGTTGATTATTCAACACTCGAACTGGGGAGATTTCAATATGTGGATCTTTACAAGCATGAACATTTGGTATTATAAATACTCTGGAGCTACTTGGGGACAAGGTAAGCCATTTTTGAGAACATATTTGTTGCTTTTCCCTCATTATTGCACCGAAACTTGAAAGAATTGGTATGACCCGAAAACACGACGGAAGCGTAAATAAAAGAAACTTAAAATCAATTTCGAAAGGGTGTTATCTTTGAATTTTGTGGTGCTTGGTGTTTTCAAATGCATCATAATAGCAAATAGAAGATGCTTAAATACTTAGTTCAAAATTGTATGAGAATTTTAGATTTCTCTAGTAAGAGGGGTGATTTTGTGTATTGTGTATTGTGTAGTTATAAGTAATTTCCAAAACTACCTACACACAAATGCACAAAATGTGCTCAATCCAACCATGTTAGTATAATATGTGCACCACTACCATCATGGTCAGCAACCTCATTGCTCACGCGAAGAGTTTCGACTCCTCCTCAACTTGCTTTAACCCTTTGGGCATAGACTTTAAGTGGTGGACCTATTTTGATTTATTTTTTATTTAATCAAATTAAATCAAGTCCAACTAATATCAAATGAATTTCAAACTAACTCAATTAATTTAAAACTTTATTGAAATCCACACATTTATTAATTGATCCAGTCAATCAATTAAATTAAATTAAATAAATTAATCTAAATAACTTAGAGGTGCTAATCCAAAATTATCCAATTAATTGATTTTTGGGTCATCGCTCCAGTGGACTCTCATAATAAATGACCCAATCATTTATATTCTCTTTAAATTATTTTAATTATTGTAATCCAAATAAATTAATTTATTTATTCTAGAATCAATTTTAAATTAATTCTATCGATCACATAGGGATTTGTGTGCGACTCTTTAGATTCATACTTATCTAAACTTGGGTTTGTGTCCAACACAATTAATAATTAAATTAATTTAAATCAATTATTTTCAAGTAACAATTAACCGAAAACACTCTTCACTGTCGGTGGTCGTTTAGCAATAGTCCATGACACTAGAGACTAGGTGAATGTTAGTATGAACATTTAGGTTAATTAGAGTATGGAATTGGGTGTCGGTTTTCATCTTATACTAGACAATTATGCTTAATACTTGAGATGCATTTACATTATTGGTCGATATAGAAAATCATTTTCTATTCAATCAATCGCTAAGGCCATAGACTTAAAGAGTCTAAATCATCTCAAAGTCTTTAGCTTCAGTGGTGGATCGATGAGGGATGGGTTTCCTAAATTGGATCGATAGAGTAAACACATCTTGAGTATGAAACATAGTTGCCTAGTCAAGAATAGGAATCAGTGCCTAATTGCATGACCTAGACTAAGGCTGGGAGACTGTCGACAAAAGGACCGTTCTGTATGAAATTCAACCTCGAAATGTTCACGTGAACATTCACCTAATTTCTAGTGCCGTGGACCATTGCTGGAAGGCCACATATGATAACGGGCATTTCTAGTTATGTGATAGTAAAAAACAATAAAGTAAATTAGATTAAGCTAATTTTATTAGTCACAAGTCCAAGTACTCTAGCCGAGAATAAACCTAAATCAATGTGGAAGTGATGTAATTAATTTTAGAAGAAATAAATTAATTTAATCCAATTCATGGAGAAAAATATAATTGGATCATTTCTTTGGGATAATTCATTTAATAAATGTCACACGAATTCAATTAATTGAATTAATTAAATTTGGATTAACCTTTTAAATTAATTGAATTTATTTAATAAAGAGGCTTGGGATAATTAATTTGTTAGACTAATTAATTAGTAGATGAACTTGTGTAATAATGAATTTGATCATTAATTAGTGGAGATGGACAATGGACCAATTACTTAATCATTTGGGTTTGATTAATAAATTAGATTTATTAATTGAGTATATTTGAGCTTGTATATATTTAATTAGATTAAATAATTATATGGATTTTTATTGGGTATTTATTTAATTGAATTAAATAATTTATCCAATAAGTTAATTATTAAGCTTGAATTAATTATATATGCTGCAAGGAAGGCGCTCTTCGGCACGAAGATGACATAAGGGTCATTTATACAAGAGCACGGGTTAAGATGCTATCAATTGTAGAGAAGCTCAAAGACCTCGAGGCTGATCTTGAAAATGAAACGTACATCGATGTGATGTACAACCTCTTCCACATTCTTTTGTCCCGTCCATTGTCAATAATAGCATGAATGGACTTGAAAAAGATTTTTATGAGTTGATAAATATATTGATTCAATATGAAGCAATGATTAAAAAATATGCATCATTGATACTAATGAGAGAGGCGTCAACCTCAAAAGTGAAAGGCTAGATAGTCGGACGCTAGAAAAGGAAGAAGGATAAGATATCAGAGCGGGCCGCGAGAGCGGTATCAAATCGAGGAAAACAGAATACTAGATATGACCTCAGATATAGAAGGGTCACCGTAGGCCAGTGAGACGATGGGGGATAAGCTTCATCGTCGAGAGGGAAATAACTTGGATCACTAGCTAATTAAGGCCCCTAAATGATCGCTCAGTGATAAAGGAGATAGGGGTGCAAAGACAGCTAGAAGGTTTGCCTAGAAGCAGCAACCATTGTAAGAGTGTATAATAGCTGAGAAAGATGGTAGTGTGTGTGAGAGAGATATGTGAGAATGTGTGTACATGTGTAGAAAGAGGAGTTGTGAGAGTGTTATCTTCAGAGAAATTATTTCAATAATGCAAAATAAAAAAATTATAAACTTAGTGTTGTTTAAAACAATTTATGAAATTAGGCAGAACAGTAATTTCAAATTACAATTCTGTCATTTTATTACTTTTTTTATAAATTTTCTAACAACCGCCTACAAGTGCAGGAGGTTGATTCAGAACTGCTATTGGTAATAGCAAGTCTGAATATTTATTATTATTTTTTTAAGTTTTTGAAGTAGAATATATATATATATATACTGTATAAAAAAGAAAATTTTATTTTTACTTACAAATAGCTATTATTTACATTGGGAAACCAATTGTTTAAATTTATACTATAAACATAGATTTAAGTAACCGCGGTGTAAGATTTAAAAAATTGGTATCGCGATGTAAGTAACCACTATTTGTAAGTAAAAATGCGATTTTTTTAATATAGTATATATATATATATATATATTACTTCAAAAACTTAAAAAGAATTAATAAATAAGTTCAGGCAGTTGTGAGAAACTTAAAAAAAAGGGTAGAACTGAATTACATAATTTTTTTTAAACAACCACCAATTTATAATATTTTTTATTTTGTATTATTTAAATAATTTGTCTATTATTTTTTATGTTTGTGGAGAAAGAGGACTGTGCGTGGAAGAGATGTGAGAGTGTGTATATGAAAAAAGAGAAAATGGTGGATTCCTTTTCTTTTTTTTGTTATTTTAATTTCAACCCATTATCAACCCATATAAAATATAATCTTATTTAACTCTAGCCCATATCAACCTATTTTAATATAATCAACCGAGCCCAACCCAAAACTAATTGGGTTTGGTTGAACCTATTCTTAACCCATTTTGCCACCCCTAATATTTACGGATAAAATTCTCATCTGTTACACGCTAAATCCTCTATAAACACCTCAACTTTTAAGTAATGAAAATAAAATAAAAGGTAAATTACAATGAGCTCTTTTTAACTTTGACATAATTACTAATATCCCGTATTGTATGAAAAACTATCAATATCCTCTTTTTCCTGATATTTGTTGAAATTATATAATCCTTTCAATGGAGGTAAAACGAGCTCTTCTGAAATTTGGCATAATTACAAATATGCCTTACTATTTGAAAAAAACCACCACCCTCTTGTTTGGATGGTCATCTAACAATTAGCCCAATCCATTAGTCTTTTGTTAAGTTTGTATTTATCTTTTATACTGAACTGACCAAAATGCCTATAGTAAACTATGATTACAATTTTATTATTTTTTCTGAACTTCTTTACAGACAAAGTCGATAATTCTTTTATAATTTCTAAAATTTTCTATCAATCTTGTTTGATTTTTTTATTATTTTTATAAGTAAAATATAATAAGAGTAAAGCTGACAATTCTATACTCCATTCTAGGATTACATTTTATTAAACATAAAGAAAGTATTTATAATTTCAAATAATGAGAAAATATTCGTAATTATTCAAAATTTCAAAGTACCTCGTTTTAATTTATCCTTAAAAAAATTAGAAATCACAAAAAACTATCCACTTATTTAATAAAAAAATTCAGAAACCTTTAAAAAGATAAGTAAAATTTACTAATCATAATCCACAATAGCACTTTGACCAATTCACTACAAAAAATGGATAGAAATCTAATATATTGGACTATTATTGGACGACAGTTAAAATCAAAAGGTGTTCATAATTTTCAAAACAATGAAAAAATATTTACAAGTACACTAAATCCCTGAAAAACTCGTACTAATTTACTATAAAATAAAAACAAGATATAGAGGTATAACATAGGGTAGTGTTGATGGAGTTGCACAGAAGAAAACCTAGTATTATATCCCCACAAGTTGGAGAATCTAATACCAGGGAGAGGCAGACCTAATCAAAGCATATGCCACTCTAAAGTAGGATCAACTCATCTGCGGATAAGCCCATGCATCATGATGCTCAAATTTCTTAATTATTACTAACTAAAAGTTAAAGGCAGTAAGCATGTGAACAAGTAAAGCCACAGCACTAAGATGGTGGAGAAGTTATACTAAAATAGTTTATTAGAGCCACTCATTTAACTAAATTATCTTCGTAACAGGAAGAAATTATACTAAAACATGTGATGATGGAGAGATGGGTGATTGAGTGGGGCTTTTGGTGCTTGATGATGGGGGACCGATGCATGCAGTGGTGCTGCTGCTGGTCAGGGCCTACTCCTCAACTCAAGAGTCATGGAAGGAGCGCAGGCGGCGTCTCGAGCACTGTTCTTGGCAGTTGTTCGTGAACTTTTGCAGTAATCGTGTGGGGCAATTTTTTTTATTCAAATCAAGTTTAATCTAATTCAAATGAAAGCTATCATAGTAATTATATAATTGATAGTGCTTTTAAAATTATATATCAATTATATAATACATATATATATATAATATTAAAACAATATAAATTCTAAGAAGTAGCCCAAATGCGCAAAGAACCTCAAGAAAGACCTAAGACAGCAAGAGACCCAGGGGGTTAAGACTTCGGGCCCCATCCCCTAGAAGGGGACCATTAGAAGAGAAGGTCCATGGGGGCCTAGGAAGATTGCATGTATGGAAGCCAAGTCAGACCCGAGAAGAACTCAATAGACACTCTTAGAATAGGTGATTAAAAAATCAATTAAATTGGCATTTCCGTAGTTTGCTTAAGCAATTTCTTTCTGAATGTAATATTGAATTGCAAATAAAAGTTATATTCTATGGTATTGTTTTGTTGTGTTAAATTCTTATTTAAATTGATTTGTTGCTTTACATCACAATAAAGCCCACAGACCGAATTAGCAATTAAAGCAGTTGGGTTGTGCATTGGATGACAGATACAAAACCAACTATTAGAGGTTGGGTCTGAAACGTTTCAAGTCGAGAATCTTGAAATTGGACATCGAGTGTTCTATTAGCACTTGCATTAAGTGTTGTATTCATTGGATGAGTGTCGTATTTCATCGGTGACACACAGAGGACATCTATGCAAGTTTAGTGGGTGGTTGATATGGGATGTCAAACTAACTGAACTCACTCACGATGAATTGTCATATGAAAGCCTTTGAGGCTTTGGTCGGCATGACCAACATTCCTACGCTCCAATAGTATGGGATTTAGTCATCAAACATTAGGAATTACGACAGTCACATATGTGTGACGGCTGTATCCCAAATCTAGCAAGAGATGACTATATCTATGTTGTGTTCATGGTAAGCACACAATTATCCGATGTATGTGATTCATATTTTGGAAATATGTTCGTAGATGGTAGCGCAGTAACCATCACTAGCATATGGCTGATACTACTTCCTAACCATATTAGGGCAATAAGACTTTTCGAATTAGGTCTTTCCGTAAGTCTTTTTCGTCCTATCTCTATATGTCACAAGAATATATGAAATCTTACCCAATCTACATTGAGAGTTTAGTCGCGAGTTATGCTTTAGTGTCCTTAACATTTTGCCATCATCAAATGATGTAAAACGTCATCCATTCAAAGCATCAAAATATTATTTATTGAGCTTCCATTGATCTTCATTAATATGAATCCTATTCATTAAGAAATCATTATATTTAAGATTTCAACACATTTATTTTGAATTTTTGGAATTTATAAACCTTTTGTTCTTCCTTTGAATAAAACGCCATGAGTTAGATCTTATAAGGAATGTGGTCTTTACATCCACTTGTCGTATCTCACTGTCATCACATATGACTATAGAAAGCATAATCCATATGGATTTAGCCATGGTCCATAAGCGATACAGTTTTCTCAAAATGTCACTCAGGACACATTCGAGTACAATCTTCTCACCATCAAGCTGGACCAGCGAGATCATAACTCTCCATCTCAGATCTCGTGGCTACCACTGCCGTAATTAATATCACATATCGTCTTTCCAAACATCCTTGGATCATTATTCAAGACTTATTAGAGTTTACAGCTAATGAGATCATAATTTTAAAATTATGAATATTATAACTACCATGAATGCAACTCTTGACACCTCAAGTTTTCAAAACATCCTTTTAAGTATCCAATGGAAAACACTTCTTCCTTAAGTGGCCTTCATCTCCAAGTTACATTTAATAGAATTAAATAAATCCTCACTCCTAACTAGACTTATTACAACTTAAATAGAAATTCTACTCAAAAGTTGAGGGGAGTACATTAGGAGGGAGATCAAACGTCTTATTATTTTCAAACTAAAAATGAGAGAGAAATTAAAAACAAAAAAGACAAGCAGCCCTCACCCGACAATAAATAATAAACTATGCACATAGGTCCATTGGGTTTTGTGGTTATCCCTTGTTTATCAAACAATGAACGTGAAAATATCAAATACAACATGCCCAAATAATACATAAATACATCCAATGTATTTAATAACCATGATATTCAACATCAATATAATTAACACAACTACGTGCAGAAAATACACATTTAATAATGCAATTGAAAAATTGATATTAAAAGTCGTACAACTAATGTACAATTACTATTTTTCCTTTCTTTAGAAACTATTTTCAAATTAATCTAAGGCAATTTAAATTTTACATGAATCTAACAAAATAAAAATTACACATAATCAGAAATTTCAAAAAATGCAGAAAAAATAAAAAATTCAAATTTTCAGGGGGAAAAAGAAAAGCACAGTGACAATAGCCGGCCGCGCGCAGGAGGCAGGGCCACTTGCGCAAGCACCATGCCTGAGCGCGTATCCATACCGACAGCGACTCTCTTTGCCCTGTTTGCTAAAAAGCCCTAATTTTTTTTCAAATTTTTATCCTTCTCTGCAAAAAACTGAAACTAAGAAATTACATAAAATTCAATTTTCCATAAAATAACAAATATCCAAAATATGCTTTTCGAAATCAATAAGTGCGTAATCATATGTCCAACACATATTTCAAGTAAAATCTAAAGCCAACACCAAATTGGGCTTTAATACCACTAAAAGAAAGTGGATCAACCCGAGAATGTGACGGACCACCAAAATAATTGTTTAATTAAAGTTAATTTAATTAATTATTTATGTCACCATGGTGGCCGTCTAGCAACTGTCATAGCACTAGAGACTAGGTGCAATATTGTATGAATATTTAAGCTTTTGAGTTTCATAAAGGTACGGTCCTTTCGTCGACCGCCTATCGCCCTTAGTTTAGAATATGAAATCAGGCGTTGGTTCCCATTCTAGACTAGACAACTTTGTTTAATACTTGGAATGAGTTTACTCTATTGATCAACATAGAAAATCATTCCTTATTTGACCAATCACTATGACCGCAGATTTAATCAGTCTAAACCATTTAAGAGCGCATAGGCGATGTATCCGTCGTATACTCACAGAGGATAGATTCTATCTTGGAATCCACCATTTTAACTACATATTCTACTGCACTGAACAAGGACTGTAATGACCACATCAAAGTAGTCAGATCCAAGGTACAACCATCATATGCATGCGACTGTCATGATTACTCAAATTCGATGACTAATACATACTATAGGAGCTAAAGAATAACAAGCATACCGACTAAACCTTTGGGAGGATTCAAAATGGCAATTCCCCGAGAGTCAATTCATTCGACTCAACAATCTTGTCAACCAACCCACTAAAATTACATAGATAACCTGCGTCTGTCGCCGATGAAACACAAAACTCATCTCATAAATGCAATACTTAGTACAAGTATTTATAGGACTCTCGATGCCCTGTCTTGAGATCCTCGAGACGGAACATTTCAGACCAACCTCTAGAAGTAGGTTTCACAACTGCGATCCAATACCCAGTCCAACTACACGCGATTATTCAATTAATCTGTAAACATTTATTGTGACGTTAACATAGTTCAACATGAATAGTAAGCACAACAAACACATATTGTCAAGGATGAACGCTTACTACATCCATCAAGTTAATTCAATCTAATTGACTTTCTTATCACATGTTATAACGCATCAATCTTCTCCACACTCATCTTTTTCGTGTTGTAGTAATCAGAGATAAGGGCTTGATCGCTAGGTAATAGGTCATCCCAAATCCAGAACCCGACGAATGCCACGGTGCATCTCTAACGGCCTAATGGATCAGGTCGAAATGCCACACAAACAATTATAGTCGTCCGAAAATTAATTTGAAATTTTCTACAACAATGGGCTATAGCAAAAATTGTCGGAAAACTTCAATGAAAAGAAAATATTCCTACATATTTGCCAATGGAATCATATTCCCATTAATTTTCCAACAGATTTCACCACAAATCATAAATTTCTAATGGATTACTCAAGATCCTCGATTTAGCATTTGATGTCCATTGGAAATTTATTTATATCTGTTGGAATAGCTGTCAGAAACGCCGACGCCTTTGTGCTGACGGAAAATTCTGTAGCTATACCGTTTTTCTTTTTTAGTTTTTTAACGTTGTAACCTAAAGAACAAACTGGATAAATTACGGGCAGAGTTTCTTGGGGAAGCGCCGTGGTTGCATGGGGTATATAAATGTAGCATTGCAGTGAAACAATCATAAATATAGCTAATACTGACAGACAGACCAATGCATGTCTGTATCTGAAGTAGCATTATTACTTTATTAAGGGAAAACAAGGCAAACAATAACAAACATGGGTGGGTGGGTGGCTGCTGACACTGAGATCACTTCATCTCATTTTTCAATATCTTAAAACTATATGCATATATATATATATATATACAAACAGAAAGCCAATACCACCACCTTTTCCTTTTCTTTTCCTGACTTGTCTGGCACCCCACCACTGCTCCCTCCACTCTCTCTTACTTACCTTTGCTTTGCCATTATTATTAATAACCATCAACCCCATCTTTCTCTCTCTCTCTCTTTACAATTTCTTCTCTGCCTTGAATTCTGAACTGGGTTGTTAACTATGTTTCACACACAAGAAGACCCAATTGTTGATCCTTTTTCATATAATGAAGCACCAAAGTAGTGGATTCTGCAAATTAGTGGTGGTGGGTGAGTTTGTTTCACATCTTGCATGATTCTCAGCGCCATACTTCATTAATATTCCACTTGAATTTTCAGCCTCCTCGTGATTGGATTCAGCACTCAGCAATTGAGCTTCTGGTTTTCCCTTTTGTTGGCTTGCAACTGATTTCCTTGAGATTCATTCTGTAGTGACCTGAATTACAATGATCATGTTCTCTGCTATTCTCTTGTTCTTGCAACCATTTTCCTTACATAAACTTCGAGTCTCTGCATTTAAACTTACGTTGTCCTCAGCTGCTGCTGCTTACTCCTGGTGTGAATGAGAATTCCATTTTTAAGGTGTTTTTTTTCTGTTTTTTGGGAGAACTTCTTTTTTCTTTTTCTTTTTTTTTTTTTGTGGAGGTAATTGAACAATTTCTTCGGATATAAGAAGAGAAAGATAGATACGTGAGCTTAGACATTAATGTGTTTGATTATCTGTTTTGTATTAGTACAGATTCAAAAGTTTCAATAAACAGAAACTCTTCAAGAAAATAAGGAATTTATTTCTTAAGGTTTTAGGGGAAAATATACAATTTTTAGCAAATTTAATTAATCATCTTCCCCGCAATTTGGAGAGAAAATTGCATGTGACTTGCACATAATCCAATTAAGTACTCTTAGTCTTGTAATTTAGGGGAATTGACATTTAGGTTATGCATAAATTGATTTACAGGATTAAAATAATAGTTCAATTAAATCATGTGCAAGTCACATATAATTTTTTGGTCAAAATAAATAATATCACTCCCTAAATTACATGACTAAAATTATAATTTTTCGGTGTTTTCAGCTATGTTTTACACTGAGTTTTTCCTAGAGGTATTTGTGTTATTATACACCTTATCTGGTGTGGGTGAAATTTACCCTACTTCTTTTTGGATGTACTTAAGTTATTTCTTCTTACTGGCCTCAACTGATTACTAATCTCAACCAGTTGGCTACAAATTGCTCTCCAACTATTACTTCTCTTTCTTTTGCTTCTGAGCGATTTTGAATATGAAGTTATAGCTGCAGGATAGACATCTCAGCTTCTGGCAGTAAGGTGGCAGCCGGGACGGTCTCTGCTATTTCCAGTATCGATCATAGAACCGATCACCAAGTTCATACAACAATGAAATCGTCGAAGCTTGATCTTGAAGTGGAGGCCATCTCTGAGAATGAATCTGACGATGTTAACAGCCAAGATGCTTCTAACATCTCAATCCGAGAAGCCATCGTCGATTCATCCAAGGGCAGCGTCGCTGATCCTAATCACAGCACAGATCCTGTGAGCTTTGATCAGTTGAGCTCAGAATCCGTCTCTCTTAACTTATCTCTAAGCTTCAAATTCGGCCATGATGAATTAACGGGCAGGGAATCTGGAGGATTTTCGTTATCCAGCACGAGTGAAAGCACCAACGAACCTGTAACCCAAAGCATGGCAACAGTTACGCCAAGATCGTTTTCTTGCAATTTCTGTCAACGAAAATTCTTCAGCTCACAGGCTCTTGGTGGCCACCAAAATGCACATAAACGTGAAAGAACGCTGGCAAAACGGGCAGTAAGAATGGGCGTAATTGCTGAGAGATATGCTAGTGTGGCTTCCCTCCCTTTGCACGGATCAGCGTTCAAGTGCCTAGGAATTAAAGCTCACTCTTCAGTGCACCATGGATTTGTGCCTCAGTTAAGGCCAACAGAAATAAAAGCCAGCACAAGATTTGAAAACGGCTACCTGTTTCAGCCCTTATATGTGGAGGATGAAGATACTGAGCTGCTATGGCCAGGTAGCTTTCATCAGGCCGCTACAGCTAACATTGTCAAGGAAACACCACCATTTAACAGAGATTCAACGCCTGATCTCACTCTCAGACTTTGAGAGCTTCGTATGATGCAGATGTGCTCGTTAGGGTAGTTGATTTCTATACTTGGGGGCCAGAAAAGAATATAGATGAAGCCCGAAAATGCATCTTTCAGTCCAGATATATATGCTTGGACGCATGCGTGTGACTTTACATACATGAACTTTGCACTATGAACGTCTCCGGATGAGCTATGAATGTCTGCAACTACTGATCTGTTTCCGACTGATCAGGTAGATGTAATTTGGCAAGATAGAATTGACTTTGTAATGTTGATTGCAGCTTATATATTTGTAACTTTGTTCTGCTAATCTCTGTTTATCACGTAGTAACAGCACATCTTTCCGAGTTTACAAGCAAATAATGTTTGCAGAACAATTTTCATTCGATATGCAGTATTTCTTGTTGGAAAATTGGTTAAGGAATTTGGGTGTGTATTGTTGATAGTTCAACTGTTCGACTACATTGTCCAGAGGTCGCTCCTCAGGAGGTTGCTGCCGGTCATAGAGAGATCCAAGTTCAGGTCGCTGGCCTTGTGGTCGCAGTACCTTCCACCTATCTCCAGGTCGCATCTCATGAGGTCACAGGAAATTCTGATACAGATTCGTTAGATACGGGATAGATTCGTTTATAACTGTTTTTGTCTTTTTTTGTAAGAATATTTGTTAGATTTGTCAGAAGAGATTATGCCCAATGTGTATATATACTCTTTGTATCACTTCACAAGTTTTTTGGAAGAATATATACAAATTTGGAGCGGATTTGCTCTACAATGGCTGCTTCTTTATTTCCTTCACATTTAGACCACACAAATCTCAACATGTATCAAATATTAACTAATAATTACGTGGGTTCTATATTAAATTGGAATGGGTTAAATGTAATCTATGTAAATATAGAATTTCAGTATGTTTTCTACACTAAGTTTTAGATGAAAGAGAGAATAATGTCCAAACTCACCACTTGAGTTTGACTTTATAGAGTTAAAGGGAATGTGTGAATGGTAAAGTTTCCCACGTTGTAAACAGAAGGAATGTACATGTTTACGAAAAGGTATAAAATATCATCCCACATTACATGTCCAGAAGAAAATATGTCACCATCTGTACAAAAGAAATAATTATTTGGAATGAATTTTAATAATTTGGAGTGAGTGGATGGATTTTGTGACGGGCAACTACACATCTTTGTTAATAGAGTCGGAAAAATTTTGTGACGGATGTGGAAGTAAAGATTATGCTTAATTGTATTATGACAAGTGGAAAATAATTTTTTAATTATTAATTATATTTTTGGAATTTATTAAATTAATTTTAAGTGAAAATAGTTAATTTAATTTATATGTTAATATATATTTGGTTATCAAATCAATGACTAACAAGTGTCAAAATTGAAATATTTATACTAATGAAATTGTGCCTTGCAGTCAAAGATTCAAGCCAATCAGACGGACTTTGTTGAGCAATTGTATGTACTCTCTGATCAAATTAAGGCAAATAATTTGATACTTTCTCTTTAAAAAAACGCAAATATTAAAGAGATAATGTTAAATTAACCAATCATGTCTTGCCAAATATTTGATTTACTTATCATTTTAAATTAAATTATGAAGAGATAATACAAAAAGTGTTCAAGTGCATCACAACTCTATCTCTTTGCCACATATATAAAGGGGTCTTTAGAGCTCATTCAAAAAACACAAACGCTACAAAAAATACGGGATTTGGGCGGTTTTTATAACGATTTTTTTTTGTTATTTGGAATGGTTAGAAATTGGAAAAGTTATTTTGGAACAATTTATGAACCATCACTGTAGACAGTGTTACTACTATTTAGAAACTGTTAGTGAGGAACTATCCGAATTTGGCACGGTTACTGTAGCACATTGATGATTATCATTCCTAATATTGTATTTAGTTATAAAAATTAATTTTTGGTAATTGGAACGCATTGTATAACATTTGGTATGGCTATATAATTTAATTTGGGATATTATTTAAACAAGTTTTGTAATACTGATGCCTGAATTTTGAAACTGTATTTATTTGTATTTTGGTGATATATTTACGAACAACCATTGGAATTGTTTGGTGGTCAATTTTTGAAATAATATTAGGAACAATAAATTTTTTGTTTGGAACAGTCTCTTATAACAATTTTAGAAATGGTCAATCTTATTTAGGAACACGTGTTTAGAATTATTTTAGCATTAGTATTAGGAACAATTTTTTGTTTAGATTTGTATTATTTTCTTTACAATTACTAAAATCGTTCCTAATTTTTTATTTTATAATATTTTTTTGTAAATTATTTAATTTATATATTTAATAAATTTTAAAAAAATAATTTAATTAATGTATTTGAATAAAGTATAATAAATTAATCAATAAAATTTTTAATTTATTATATTTATGAATTTAATTAATTTGATAAATATGAAATAATGGAATGTAATAAACATTATGAAGAAATATGAATAATTAGGACAAAAATATTATTTTAATGTAAAAATAAAACCTAATCTAAACCCTCCTCATCAGCATCGAGGGATCTGTTGAAGTTTGTGCTGGGACGGGCCATCATGTCGGCTATCATCGTCTCCAGCCAGCCGATGGGATCCTGCATGGTTGGGTTTGATTGTGGCAGTGACTGTGGTGATGTGTAGGTCCGACTAGATATATGGGTCTCAAAACTAAGGCTGAATACACGACTCTTGTTCTTACCCCCAACTGCAGCACAGTTATCGGACCGTGGTATCGTGGTCCTCGACCGTGGGCTGAGGCTAATGATCCTCCATCAACATTTGAAACGTCTCCTGCAAAACAAATAAAATTATTAGTATTTTACCCCAAAATTATTTTTAAAAAAATAAAATTTGCTGGTACTTACCGCCACCTCAGTCGCCCTCAGGCCGCTCCAGCCGCCGTCCGCCTTCTTCATGTAGCATCTGGCGAACAGTTCCATTTGCTTGGGTAGCCAACCAAGCTTTGCCTCTTGTAAAAGAATAAATATGTACAAAATAATAATAAACCTTTAAAAATACTGTAATATACTTACCATCTTCCTATTGTGCATGTCGATAGAGGAGAATCCCCGCAGTACACAGTAGAGGACGCTGCGGGGTTCACCGCCCGGTTGGCTTTATTCTTCTCGGACTCCTCCTTGAAGGCCCCACTGGCCAAATACGCCTGAAGCTGGAGCAATACCTCAATGTCTAGCCAAAGTGGCTTGACCAAGTTTCTTCTATAAGTAATTCTAAATTAATTATACCACTTTCATAGTAATTTGTATGTCTCTTTAGGTTCACCTTCAATTAGAGTTGGCTTGTGTCCAATACAGTTAATTAATTAAATTAAATATTTTTGGGTGGTCGTCTAGTAACAGTTCATGACATTAGAGACTAGGTTAATGTCATCGTGAATATTTACGCTCTGGAGTATCATACAGGTTGGGTCCTTCCATCAGCTGTCTCAGGGTCTAAGTCTAGGGCATTAGTTTCATCCTAGATTAGACAATTATGCCCAATACTCGAGAAGTATTTATTCTATTGGTCAACATAGGAAACCACTATCTATTTGACCAACAGTTGTGACCACATACTTAAAGAGCTTAAACACATCTAGAGCATATAGGAGATGTAACTGTCATTAACTGATAGAGGACGAGTTCATCTTGAAACCCACCATCCTCACTGCATATTATGACTGCACTGGACAAGGCTTGTAATTGCAACATCCAAGACAAGGTCATTTCTTTCCAAATCCAAGATACAACCATAACATGTATGTGACTACCATGGTTTTTAAAGTCCAATGACTAATCCCGTACTATCGGTGCAGAGGAGTACCCATCAATTCGACCAAACTTCAAAGGCTTCTATATGATGACTCCACGCAGGTCAGCTCAATAGGTTTGACAACCTTGTCAATTGCTCGCTAAAGTTGCATTGACGTCCAATGTCTATCGTCAATGAAATGCGACAATCATCAAATGAATGCAACTCTTAATGCAGGTCTTTATAAGACTCTCGATGCCCTGTGTCAAGATCTTTGACTTGGAATGTTTCAAGCCCAACCCTCAGAAGTTGGTTTTGCAACTGTCATCCAATACGTAACCCAACTACATAGGTTGCTTTTTTGGTTTGTGGGCTTTATTGTGATGTTAAAATAGTATAACGATAAACCGCAAGCACAACAAACACATAATGCCAAAGTGCATACTTAATTTATTCATATATTCAATATTATATTTACAACAAAATTACTAAATAGATTACAAAAATTTCAATCTAATTGGCTTTCTATCACATACTCTAACATTGTTAAATAAACCATAAATTGGGGGTATGAATGTAATTATCCGGAGTATGGATAGAAAGTGGTGATGGTCCGGACTTCATTGAATTTCAGAAAGTTAAGATTATATGAAAGCGATTATAGGGTGTATACAAAGATTGTGTAAAAATAAACTAATCACTTTATTATTAAACATCCAGTTTAGTCGTATACATCTGGATAGCTTTATAACCATTATCTATGGAGTTTTTCACGGCATCCAGCACCAGCTGCGTGACTCTGCTGGTTTCAGCCCACTTAGTATCTGGTTGAAGTCCGAGATCTTTAATGCCCTTTACAAGCCTGGAGAACTCTTGAATCATCATACCCTCCTGTGGTAACTGCGTAGCAACTTGAACTTCTTGAGGTTTTACATTCCAACCGATATGCATATCCACAAACTTAGCACCGGACGTGAAGCTGAATGTTGCGCAATTCTCTTCATAAGGGATTATGAAGTCTTCTACATGAAGCGAACCATTGGAACCACACACTGACAAGTCCATGGTTTCATGCGAGATGAAGGAGCAGTAAAATGTAGCGACAGTTTCCTCTTCATCCCAGTATAAAGAAGCATTGCATGATAAGATGACTCCAGCTGAGTTTCTTATTGTCGATGGTAGAGCAGCCACAGTTGTTGGTAGTTTTTGGTTCATAGTCCACAATATGGCACCAATGCAGTACCATCCTGCATCTCCTAGTGCACCTAGGGCATCCAGGTCTGGTTTTACTCTAATATCATTCTCAAGAAACTGTGTTGTTCCATGATATGATGAAGAACTGTGGATCTGAAAACCATAGAGAGCTAGCCAATTAGAAGAGAACTGGTACGACATTAAAATACATAAATGATCAGTAATTGTTGTGGAACAATATGTCACCTAGACTAACATATATATGACATTCTCATCTGTAACTTGATGCTAATCTTCTTCCCAATATGTATGAAAATATAATATGTAATATGGATATGCAGAATAGTGAATATTCCGGTGAACTTGATACAACTTTCGTGGTCCTAACATAAAAAGTTCATTGTTAAAGTGGGAGAACCCAATAACATAAACCCAACAGGAATAACCCATGACACCTGTATTGGGTTTGAATTCCATAAGTAGCAATTAGGATCAGAATAACCCACCACACCTCGTAACTTTGTGCTAGGCCCTAGCGTTAGACAAAAATAATTGTACTGTCACTATCCACTTGGACTAGCTTTGCTCTAACTTAACCTAGCTTTAGTGACATCGCAATGTAGAATGAAGCATACTGGGCGAAGTAGTGGTTGGCTCTGATATGAGTTGATATAACTTTAAAACAGCCTATCTCAACAGCTAGCTATTGAAATAGGAGACCCCAAGGCCATATAAATTCCACATCTGCACCTAAGTCCCGTACTTCGTCATTAGAATCATGATGAACCTCTCAAAGTCATACCATTACTATATAGTCGAAGATTGACCTTAAACGTAGGTTGATCAAATTCGCTCCAGAGGTTGACCTAAGAAAGGCCTAAACAGTATTGAAAAGCCACAAGCACAGTCGCTAATAGTTTCCCAGAGCTTATTAAAAGAGTGTCATGCCTAGAAAAGGAGATGATTCAGTTCAAACCCGTGATGCTTTTCCTCTCTTTTCTCAGGTCATGTGCCCATACCATATAATATTAGAGATGATATCGTGATGAATAGATTCAATTTTAGTTCATATTTTACCAAACAATTCAGAGATATGGCATTTAGCAGAGTCGGTGGACCCTGTCCTGACTTCTGAAAATAATGGTATAAACAAAATAGGATATCAGTTTTCTCAAAATTAATAAGAAATTTAGCAACTCATTCACTATGACCATCTTTATTTTGTATAAAACAATCAGACATAACATTATACTTAGTCTAGATAATATTGCATTGATGAAGGCCCATGATGATAAAGGGATAGATAATACTAAACTGTAAGAATAGCGAATAACGAATCAAACCTAAGAGTTGTGAAATAATACTCAAGACTGATAGACTTCTTATACATTTTGTTCAGAAGCTCATCTTGTCCATCAATCACTAAGTTGCTATGAAAGTATGATTAGAGAAACTTGTTATAGAATTCTGAGTAA
The DNA here is from genome assembly GCF_000512975.1 of Sesamum indicum. Taxonomy (NCBI): domain Eukaryota; kingdom Viridiplantae; phylum Streptophyta; class Magnoliopsida; order Lamiales; family Pedaliaceae; genus Sesamum; species Sesamum indicum. The sequence goes on along the minus strand of NC_026159.1, from coordinate 7,891,901 downwards.
GGTCATTACATAAAACACATACAATCATTTTAAATAGTTATGTACACTAACCATAACTTGAACATATCTTAATATTCATATATTTGAAACCATCGTACAACACATAATGACTAACTGATTGATCCAACTTTTCTGCTTTCCAATGATCATTTAAATCTCATACCATCAAACAAAATGCCTGTATGAATGTACTCTCCAGTAATCAACAACTGCTGAATTATAAAACCCCCAACATATCTGTTACGTCAGGATAAAACTAAGACAACAAACTACAATGAGAAGCTAGTTTAGATGATTCCCAGCCCTGTTCTCAATTCAACCTCTGCGGCTGCACCATCAGCATATGT